>NW_025203962.1:0-1039 GCF_004010195.1 Chiloscyllium plagiosum
ACTTCCGGTCTGATTCACCATCCAACATTTAATCCGAATGAACAGTGCTGATGCATGTCCCTCCTCTATCCTGACTGTTATAGAGCTACCAAATTTAAAAAGAACAATGTCTCTGAACCATTGCTTTCCACTACCATAGACTATAAGGCGCGGAAAGACAGGCACACGACACACATTTGCTTCATCCAGGGACGCATGCAGTACTTTCAAGTGAGACAAAGGTTCACCTGCATGTTTTCTAAACTAATTTCCTGCTTCAGGCGCTGCAGATGTAGTCTTCTCTCTGTCGGGGGGACAAAACGTAAACTAACAGAAAGTTTCACCAAACAGCTCAGCCAGGCCAGCCGGGGCGGATCTGATCTCCCAATCAGGCCCAGTTTTAAACTATGTTCCCACATGACCATCCTTGGCCTGGTCCATTGACACAATCAATCAAACATCAAATTTAGCGAACAACAACTCATCTTCCACCTGGGCAGCATGCAGTCTAGATTACTCAAAGCTGAGTTCTCTAAGTTCAAATGACGTCATTTCTCAGAAGCCATTATCCTCCTCACTTCCATTCGTATCATCGGTTCTTCCTTTTATCCACCCGCCTGATTCTTCCTCTCATCGACCAAAGATGTCGTACCCTCTACCTGTGTTCACTCACCTCACCTCAACATCCTGCCCGCCCACCCCTTTAGGTGAAGCGCCCGTTTCGCCCACGGCCAGTTGAGAAGAAGGGTAACACTCGAAAAGATGAATTATGCACCTGCTAATGCTGTCTGGCTTGTGTTCTTCCAAAATCCCACTTGTCTCTCATGGGACAGACACTGGCAGATTTAGAGACACAGGTTCGTTCACAAACTTACAGACAATGTTGACGGATGTCGGTACCCTCTTCCTCTCTCATTTAAACCCACAAATGCAAGGGCAAATGCGCTAAAATGCAGACACCTTCGAATGTGTGCACACGTGCAAATTAGAACTTAAATGGCCACAAAAAGACATGACCCACTCTCACTACTACCCTTACATACAGATGAGGACGGACACC
>NW_025203962.1:1066-2913 GCF_004010195.1 Chiloscyllium plagiosum
CTCACTGAAAATGTTACCTGGCACGATGATAGAACGTATGAAAGCAAAGCTTTCGGTTCAGCAAGCAAACCTACATCCAAAACTTGAACCTGAGCTACAAATCTTCTGAAAACACGCGGCCTCACAAGTATATACAAAGACGTTTGTGAACAAACATATATGGATATAAATAGATAGAAACGAAGATACACACAGACATATGCACAAACATTATTAAGCATACAAAAAATGACCCTGTCATCGACATATGAAAATGTCAGAGACAATATCACTCAGTCTCACACCGAACAATGATATATGCAAAGAATTAGTCATCTAGAAATGTGAAATACAAATGTAAATTCACAAGCAAAAGTACTCATCACAGACATGTAATCATTGAACCACCGATATAAACTCAAACAGAAATATAAAATAAAAACACATAATGGGACAGAGACACGCCGAGAGCGAAGCACACTTACAAATGCAGAGTCACTATTATTCATCATAATTATAAACATACACACACAGATAGCAACAACACAAACGGATGCGAAGTAGATGAAGAGACCAAGAAGAAGACACTGTGGACAGATTTAGCATCAGAACAGTGCGATTTATTAAAGAGAAACAAGAATGATTGGACTGAATGGATTGTCTTTAACAAATAGGACAGGCATGGCCTTTGGTGAGCCAGTGAAGCTCTCAGCCACAATTCGGAATTTGTATTTTGATTTTGTTCAACTTAATTCCAGGACTTTCAATAAAGTTTCAATCTATTCATTTGGTAAGGCATCTGTCACTTCGAACGCTAACATTGAGGAGTAAAAAAAGCGAAATGCGGCCTAAAACTCGGCACTTTCCATTTTAGATTAGATTACATTGCAGCGTGGAAACAGGCCCTTCGCCCCAACAAGTCCACACCGACCCACCGAACCACAACCCACCCATGCCCCTGCATTTATCCTATGGGCAATTTAGCATGGCCAATTCACCTGACCTGCACATCTTTGGACTGTGGGAGGAAACCGGAGCACACCCACGCAGACACAGGGAGAGCATGCAAACTCCACACAGTCAATTCCTGAGGCTGGAATTGAACCCAGGTCTCAGGCACTGGGAGACAGCAGTGCTAACCACTGTACCACCGTGCCGCCCACATGCCTTCATAACTTAATTAAATGATTGCAAAGTAAGCCCATTAACAAAACGTGATTTGACTCCTGTACCTGATTCGCTGAGACGACCGTCAATCAGCAGGTAGGGATTTATATTTCAGTAAGGTCGCAAACATATCATTTGAGCGAGCTCGCTCATGGTGGAATATGCCACGGGGTGTAGTTCAGTTTTGATGTTTATTTTGTAATTCAAAAATAGATGTGACAGGATATTTCAATACGTATTGGAGCAGTTCACTGAACATGGACTGTGTCACTGCATAAATAAACATATTCGTGCAGCAGTTGATATTCAGCACCATCCCTCTGACCTGTTGACATGTGGCTGCAGGAAGACGGACTGCAATAAATTTTCACACAGGAATGATATCCAGGAAAGACAATGGGAAACAATCATTGCTAACATGGCTCAAGATGACCTCAGTAACAATAACAAGGAGATTAGCCATTGCCATGGAGACAAGGTAGTGAACAGTGCAGGTAAAAAGGTCACATGTTTCGTTGAACTAGATCACTATCCCTCGTAAATGCATTGGAGAAGGCAGAATGAAAACTGAGCGCCAATCACTGTGTAAACAATCTTGAATTCTGACCTTCACCTTCAATACTAAATGAAACGTTCATTCGTGCATGTGCGTGTCTCTGTGTGTGTGTTAGTGTGTGTGTTTCTGTGTGTGTGTGTGTTAG
>NW_025203962.1:3109-9000 GCF_004010195.1 Chiloscyllium plagiosum
CTGTTCTCTTTTGTTTTTGTTTCATTCGGTAATTATATAAATGAATACTGTTTTGTTTAAAACTAAGTGGGTTAACCAGCTGCATTCCTCCTGGAATATCTGCCTTAAACCTGTTTAAAATAGGTCGCAAAGATGTGGTTTGAGCCATGTTCTTGAAATGCTTTGAGGGTGTTTGTTCTGAATCAAAGCAGTGTTTGTTAATGAGGGAAAGGATGTTAATTCCTTGAGCATGTAAGTTATGGGAAAGGGGTTATTGCTCAACATTAATTTTGAGAATTTTACCACCACCCGAAAACAAATGTAACACGTCTGATTTGGTTACATGAGACAAGCATTAGCCAAGCAACACCAAAAAAAAAATTAAATGAATTTCAGCATATAATGGAGAGCTGAAACGTGGGAAAAGTTGGTGAAACACGAGCTGTGGCAGGGTCAGATCAAACAGAAAATGAGTGAAAGTTTCCAATCCGATATGCCTCGTTTGCAGAATAACTAAGAATGGTCAATAATTTTCAGTCGTACACTTTTTGTAAAGGAGGAGCGAGGAGTGTTTGGACGTTATCCAGCTTCAGTCATGTTGCCCATACAGATCTTCCAGCTTTCTATTCTCCGTCCCAAGATCCAAACTCCTGTTTGAACCTCCCCTGTTTGGAAAGGTCGCTATTTTATGTAAATTTGTACTTTGCTTATCGGGTGAACTGGGAAAACAAATAATTAAAGCAAAATAAAAGGAGCCTCCTTCAGGATACAATTGATGCACATTTTTGCGACACGTGGTCTGCCTAGTGTTATGCAGCTGCTCGGTCAAGAGAGCGTTATGATGGAGAGGAACTTCAGTCTGTGCACGAATGGAGTTTCGCCTTACAAGTAATAACTGATTGAACTGCGGATTTCTGAGATATTGTTGGTAAAATTCGTCTGGCCTAGAGTAACTATGTTGTCGTTTTGGAAAGCTAAAACAGCTTGGGTTCTGAACAAAGCGTTCAGAGGTAATCAGATCTTCACAAAAACAAAAGTTGCTTCTACTCTCTCAAAAGCAATAACTTGAACAAGAAATAAAACCATTTGTGTTCTTTTTTCCAGCAGCTACCGTGATTGTAATGCTTAATGATTACTTAAATGGATCAGGGCTTTTTTCTTTACATTAGGTTAATTACAATGTGGAAACTCGCCCTTCGGCCCAACAACTCCACACCGACCCTCAGAAAAGCAACCCATCCATTCCCATTCCCCTACACCTAACACCACGGGCAATTCACCTAACCTGCACATCTTTGGACTTTCGGAGGAAACTGGAGCACCCGGAAAAAAACCCACTCAGACAGGGAGAGAATGTGCAAACTCCACACAGACAGTTGCTTGAGGTGGGAATTGAACGTGGTGCTCTGGTGCAGTGACGCAGCAGTGCTAACCGCCGTGCCCTCCTGCTACCCTTATTAAAACTGGTCCCACTGAGGATCGAACTCTCAACCTCGACATTTCATGCATTTTAATACTTCTTTTCAATTACTACGCGGAAAGTGATCGTACCACTGGGAAAGCGCTTAGAGCAGCACTCAGCTTGCATGTCCAGCAACCGAGTGGAAAATGCCAAACTGAATTGCACAGAAGCATAGTTCTTGGCAACTTAGAAACAATACACAACATATTTCATCAGAAGCTATCGATAAGTTGAGGTTGCGGAAGTAAATTGGTTCGCAAATGGCAGGACGTTTATATGAGTGGTCAAAAGTACAGAAGCTGATATTAGGTTCAAGGAAGTTTTAGACGGGTTGCTCAAATGAGCAGATCAGTAGCCGTTGGAAATTTGCCATGAAAGCTGTGCGATAATGCACTTTGAAAGACATAACACGACAAACAGTTGCTCAATGAATGACAGGACGTTAGAAAGCTCTGAGTAACAAAATGAACTTGGGTTCCTTGTTCATGTATAATTGAAATTGGAACCAAACGTTGAAATTGTGTTTCAGAAGACAAATAAAGCTTCTGCCTGTTCCCTTCCAGGTGTACATCGATGCAGAGAGCAGGGACGTTCCATTAGAGTTGTACAAATCTTCGCATAAGGCAGTGCTAGTTTACATTGTGCACTTTCATAAGCCATGCCATATAAAGATGTGAAGTCTCTGGCGGGGGTGCAACAAACATTCAACAAGGTGTTGGCTGGGCAGAAGAACATTAGGCAGTACGACAGTTTGGAGAGACCTGAGGGTTTTCTTTAGAGCAGAGATAGCTGTGTGGTTCCAGATTTAGGATTATACGGTTATTCGAGGTAACGGGCCGGTGGTAAGAAACTTGTCTGAGCTTGTGATCTTCCTGCAGCATTTAATACTGTGCAGTAAGTGCGACAAATGGCGAGATGAGACACAAGTAAAGTTTATACTGGGTAATCTGTGGCTGTTTGAAATGCAGCAGTGAAGCACGAGTGATGTATCTGATGGAGACATGCACGATATTGAATGGCATTGACTCGGTGAAACAAAAATATTCTCCTTGGTCGAGATGTCAATAAGACAATGGCACAATTTTACAAACATGACCTTGCTTTACCATGAACCAAAGTAGGCAAGCAAACACATACACACACACACACACACACACACACACGTGCCAGTTTCATAAATTTGTGTGACATATTACTGTGAAAACAATGATTTTGATTCCATTTGCTGTATAGCAGAAGACAAAGGCTAATCAAAAAGCATGTTCGCCTGATGAAAATCAGCTGTTGAAGCAAATTCTGTGGAGAGAATGTTTTGAACAGCGATTCCATTCGGTGGAATGCATGAGACAGACCTGAAGGGCATCAGTGTCGTGTCACACAGAATGAATGATCTACAGCATACGATGCGATGTTTCCACTCTTCTCAACCCCTTCCAACCACCACCCCCCAAATTACAAACAAGTACAGCTGGAAATCTGTGTCGGTTGGGCGTAAATTGGAATAGAAATTTGTTGGGCAAAGCAACATGTAAGACCATAATGTCTTCTCAAATACAATATGATGTGAAATAGACAGGGAAAGGAATAGATAAGAATTCAAACTGAAGTTGAGAGCAAGTTGAAACGTCATCATCAGCGTCTGAATGTTCAGTTTGATCAGGATTTAAAACTTACGTTCAAGGAACACATGTTTAATGACTGATATGAAAGTCGTAGTAATTCTGAACGGGATTTTAAATGGGAATTTGTTTTGGAGATCATTGGAATAACATTGCCTCTCCGCTCTGCTGAACTAAGACGTCCCTGCAGCTTTATGCCACTCGTGAATTGAGCTGGAGTGCGAGAATACAGAGACGGGAGAAGGCAGCATTAATTCGGAACAGGTTAGAACATGGAATTCAGCTCACTGTCGAATAGATCGTACCGTTTCTGTGCGTTTCGGTTTCCACCTTTGCAAATCTTCATCATCGGGTGCTTGGCTTTCGTATGGCTTGTGACAGGGACAAATCTGAATGATTTCCATCTTTACAAAGGGTTTAAAGCAACAAAATTATTTTTGTATGTTATTTACAAATGCAATTCGTGATCAGAAAACATATTCACAATGATACCACCAAGTCGCAGAATCGGAGCAAATGACAAAAATGTTTGGATGATGTTAATTATTTTCAGGTGATATTTGAAAGTGCGGTGTGCATGCGGTTAATCGAGCTGAGAAAAAATGCTTAAAACGAAGTTATTCTATTATTATTTAAAATAAAAGAAACAACTGAAAATAGAACTGAGCATAAATCCATGTCCAAGCTTATAGCGTGGTAATCAACGTTTTCTTTTTGGTCAGATTGTGACATATTTCCAGCAAGTTCCAGCTTACTGTCGTTTTGAGAGGAAGATTGAATGCACAAGTCTTTGAATACATTGTGTCAGGATCTGTTTTATCCGGCTGTGACTGCATCAGTTGTTTGGTGTCTGTGTTGGTGGTCATGCTGCTGGCAATATAGAATACCGCATTGAACATAACTTGTGATTAACAGAACTAGGGCGTACAGAAATGTTATTAAAATTTTTGATTTCTGACATCCCATGTCTGGGATTTGCTGAAACTACAGATAATTGATAGTGACATTGGTGAATTAGATTAGCCTGTGATTTAGACAGAAGAACATCTGATGCATGAAAGGGAGAAATTTCATCAAATAAACGTAATAATAATATTGTGTTCGTACTCAGAAGTCTGTTTGCGTGCTACCAAAAAGAAGCGAGGAAATGGCATAGGAAATGTACTGTAGGTTACAATAGGGACAAAGATTGTGGAGAAGCGATACAATTTTCAGATTAAATATTTGCACAGGAGCATTAAGTAGCGTCGAGTTTTGAAGAGTTTGGAAACTGGGTAAGAAAGCTCACAAAACAATATTCTAGTTTCATAAATAAATGACAGAACGTAGAAGTAAGAAAACCATAACAAAATATACATTCTCCAATCAAAGCAGTCATACTTTCATTTCTTTAATTAAGATGTACCGTTTCAGACTTCTAATGCATATCAGGGTTAGCCCTGACACACCTGTTCTGCACCACTCTCTCAACTTTAAAAATACAGGACACCCTTTTTAGTATGGTAAACTAATTTCCCGTAAAAAACAGAGGCTACCCTGAAAAGCCTGTTAAACTATTTTCCCATAATTAGAAGGACTTTGTATTACTTGTTTCGGAACATACAATTTTGTTGAGGTTTACGTGACAAAAACATCCAACATTTTTCCACCGATTCCACTGGGAACACTGTAGGTGCCTTTGAAAAACGAGTTTTGATGAAAGCCTCTTCACTCCTTCTGATTTCTCATCCTGATCTTTTATCTCATTCCATATAAAATGACTGCAATATTCCTTCTAATATTATGTTGTAAGATATTTTAAATCATCATTTCTCATTAGATATTCCCACCTCCGTTTCCATGGGCACATTTTAAGTTTGTATTTTGTGACCACCATGTGCAGGGTTACTTACTTCTGCATTTGTCACGCACTTGCACGTTCTCACTTCTCGAGAACAACCCCACCATTTCATCAGAACTGGAAACTGTTGACTATTATACCCAGTAGTATTCATTGTCAAAATCACCTATTTAGGTTTCATAAGCAGAGAGCACATGTTGCATTTTACAACAGTCGTGACATTTTGTGGATGCATGGGTTTTAAGCGAATTTGCTGGTCTCAAGAAAAAATGTGATGAACCTTGTAGCATTCCACTGAAATCGCTGGAATATATTACTATTATATTTGTGGCAATTCTTGCAATAATATCTGACATTATGTAACGTCACTCATCAGCTTCTGGCATTGGGTCGCCTTGAAACCTGAGAGCCATAGACTGAGACGTTTATGCAAGGGGTCATATTTTGAGACTTTAAATCGAGTTCCAGGAAAATGTACTGTAGTGTATCCTGTTTGTCCGATTATGATTGGGCAGATTGGTTGACGCTAGAAGATGGCATTGTGTTTTCTCTTCTGATTATCCAGGTTTTTTTTCATCACACACTCGCTGTTTTTGGCGTCCAAGGTGATTCGAGAGAGCGCGCGCGAAAGAGAGAGAGAGCGCGCGCGAAAGAGAGAGAGAGCGCGCGCGAAAGAGAGAGAGAAACTGTTCTGCGGATCGGAGTTCCAACCCTGCCGTGGCAGATGGTGGCATCTGAATTTAATAAAATGAAATTAAGAGTCTGATGATCATGAAAGCATTGTTGATTGTCAGAAAAATACATCTGGTTCACTAATGTCCATTAGAGAAGAAAATTGCCATCCTCAAGTGGTCTGGCCTGTATCTAACTCCAGACCCACAGCAATGTGGTTGACTCTTAATTGCCTCTGGGATTGGCCAGCGAGGCCCTCAACTCATTACAAAAATGACAAATTTAGGAAGTGAAAACTCTAGATTCAAAGGCTGATTCA
>NW_025203963.1:0-806 GCF_004010195.1 Chiloscyllium plagiosum
TACTGTCCATGAGGGACAGGGGTTCCTGCACATGCAGCCCCCTGTGTCTGAGGGTAACCCCCTGTGTCTGAGGGTAACCCCCTGTGTCTGAGGGTAACCCCCCTGTGTCTGAGGGTAGCCCCCCTGTGTCTGAGGGTAACCCCCTGTGTCTGAGGGTAACCCCACTGTGTCTGAGGGTAACCCCACTGTGTCTGAGGGTAGCCCCCCTGTGTCTGAGGGTAACCCCCTGTGTCTGAGGGTAACCCCACTGTGTCTGAGGGTAGCCCCCCTGTGTCTGAGGGTAACCCCCTTGTGTCTGAGGGTAATCCCCCTGTGTCTAAGGGTAACCCCCCTGTGTCTGAGGGTAATCCCCCTGTGTCGAGGGTAACCCCACTGTGTCTGAGGGTAACCCCACTGTGTCTGAAGGTAGCCCCCCTGTGTCTGAGGGTAACCCCCTGTGTCTGAGGGTAATCCCCCTGTGTCTGAGGGTAACCCCCCTGTGTCTGAGGGTAGCCCCCTTGTGTCTGAGGGTAACCCCCTGTGTCTGAGGGTAGTCCCCTTGTGTCTGAGGGTAACCCCCCTGTGTCTGAGGGTAGCCCCCATGTGTCTGAGGGTAACACCCCTGTGTCTGAGGGTAACCCCCTGTGTCTGAGGGTAGCCCTCCTGTGTCTGAGGGTAACACCCTGTGTCTGAGGGTAGCCCCCCTGTGTCTGAGGGTAGCCCCTCTGTGTCTGAGGGTATTCGCCCCCCCGTGTCTGAGGGTAGCCCCCCTGTGTCTGAGGGTATTCCCCCTGTGTCTGAGGGTAGCCCCCCCCATGTCTGAGGGT
>NW_025203963.1:3999-9000 GCF_004010195.1 Chiloscyllium plagiosum
GTGAGGAGGGAGAGGGCTGTGTGAACACAAAGAGGGGGGTCTGGGGGAACACAGTGAGGAGGGGTCTGGGGGAGCGGACTGAGGAAGGGTCTGGGGGGGGGTCTGGGGGAACACAGTGAGGAGGGGTCTGGGGGAACACAGTGAGGAGGGGTCTGGGGGAACACAGTGAGGAGGTGGTTGTGGAATACAGTGATAGTGGGGAATAAATTTTAATGTTTCAGGAGTAAACTAAAGAAGGGTTACACTCGAACATCGACTTCCCCACCTCCTGACGCTGCCTGCCTTGCTGTGTTCCCCCAGCCTCCTGCCTGTCCCTCCTGATGCTGCCTGCCTTGCTGTGTTCCCCCAGTCTCCTGCCTGTCCCTCCTGACGCTGCCTGCCTTGCTGTGTTCCCCCAGCCTCCTGCCTGTCCCTCCTGATGCTGCCTGGCTTGCTGCCTGCTTTGGATTCCAGCATCTGCAGTATTTTTATTCCTAATGTGGGAAAACTGGCAGCCAATAGGCACAGCAAGATCCCAACAATTCTGTGACAATAACCAGGTCATTGTGTGATGGGGTTGTAGAGTTATGCAGTGTGGGAGCAGGCCCTCCGGCCTAATTTTCCAGGTTTCCTGAAGTGAACGAGTCCCATTTGCCTGCATTTGGCCCATATCCCTCTAAACCCTTCCTGTTATTGCGTCTGAGTAACGGTCTTGTAGATTGTGTAATTGTACCAGACTCCACCATTTCCTCTGGCAGCTTGTTCCATACATGCACCAAGCTGTGTGTGAAACATTTACCCCTTAAGTTGATTTAAATCTTTTTCGTCTCACCTTAAACCTATGCTCTCTAGTTTTGGACTCCCCTATCTTGTGAAAAAGACCTTCGCTATTCACCTTATCTATGCCCCTCGTGATTTTATAAACCTGTATAAACCTCGGATGCTCCAGGGAAAACATCCCAGTTCATCCGGTCTCTCCTTACAATTCAAACCTCCTAGTCTTCGTAATATCCTTATAAATCTTTTTTGCACCCTTTTCAATTTTCAATAAAGTCCTTCCAACAGAAGGTGGACCAGAATTGTTCACGGTATTCGAAATGTCCTGTACAGTTGTGACATTGTGCTGCTTTTCAGACTGGAGGCCTGTGACCAGTGGAGTGCCACAAGGATCGGTGCTGGGTCTTCTACTTTTTGTCGTTTACATAAATGATTTGGATGCGAGCATAAGAGGTACAGTTAGTAAGTTTGCAGATGACACCAAAATTGGAGGTGTAGTGAACAGCGAAGAGGGTTACCTCAGATTACAACAGGATCTGGACCAGATGGGCCAATGGGCTGAGAAGTGGCAGATGGAGTTTAATTCAGATAAATGCGAGGTGCTGCATTTTGGGAAAGCAAATCTTAGCAGGACTTATACACTTAATGGTAAGGTCCTAGGGAGTGTTGCTGAACAAAGAGATCTTGGAGTGCAGGTTCATAGCTCCTTGAAAGTGGAGTCACAGGTAGATAGGATAGTGAAGAAGGCGTTTGGTATGCTTTCCTTTATTGGTCAGAGTATTGAGTACAGGAGTTGGGAGGTCATGTTGCGGCTGTACAGGACACTGGTTAGGCCACTGTTGGAATATTGCGTGCAATTCTGGTCTCGTTCCTATCGGAAAGATGGAAACATAGAAACATAGAACACTGCAGCGCAGTACAGACCCTTCGGCCCTCGATGTTGTGCTGACCTGTGGAACCAATCTGAAGCCTATCTAATCTACACTATTCCACTTTCATCCATATGTCTATCCAATGACCATTTAAATGCCCTTAAAGTTGGCGAGTCTGCTACTGTGCATCCCACGCCCCTACTACTCTCTGAGTAAAGAAACTACCCCTGACATCTATCCTATGTCTATCATGGATGTTGTGAAACTTGGAAGGCTTCAGAAAAGATTTTCAAGGATGTTGTCAGGGTTAGACAATAGACAATAGACAATAGACAATAGGTTCAGGGGTAGGCCATTCTGCCCTTCGAGCCTGCATCACCATTCAATATGATCATGGCTGATCATCCTTAATCAGTATCCTGTTCCTGCCTTATCTCCATAACCCTTGATTCCACTATCCTTGAGAGCTCTATCCAACTCTTTCTTAAACGAATCCAGAGACTGGGCCTCCACTGCCCTCTGGGGAAGAGCATTCCACACAGCCACCACTCTCTGGGTGAAGAAGTTTCTCCTCATCTCTGTCCTAAGTGGCCTACCCCGTATTTTTAAGCTGTGTCCTCTGGTTCGGCACTCACCCATCAGCGGAAACATGTTTCCTGCCTCCAGAGTATCCAATCCTGTAATAATCTTATGTGTCTCAATCAGATCCCCTCTCAGCCTTCTAAACTCAAGGGTATACAAGCCCAGTTGCTCCAATCTTCCGACGTAGGATAGTCCCACCATTCCAGGAATTGACCTCGTGAACCTACGCTGCACTCCCTCAATAGCCAGAATGTCTTTCCTCAAATTTGGAGACCAGAACTGCACACAATACTCCAGGTGTGGTCTCACCAGGGCCCTGTACAGCTGCAGAAGCATCTCTTTGCTTCTATACTCAATCCCTCTTGTTATGAAGGCCAGCATGCTATTAGCCTTCTTCACTACCTGCTGTACCTGCATGCTTGCCTTCATTGACTGGTGTACAAGAACACCCAGATCTCTCTATACTGCCCCTTTACCTAACTTGACTCCAGTTAAGTAGTAATTTGCCTTCCTGTTCTTGCCACCAAAGTGGATAACCATACATTTATCCACATTAAACTGCATCTGCCATGCATCTGACCACTCAACTAACCTGTCCAGGTCATCCTGTATTCTCCTAATATCCTCATCACATTTCACCCTGCCACCCAGCTTAGTATCATCACCTAATTTGCTAATATTACTATTAATACCATCTTCTCTATCATTAATATATATTGTAAAAAGCTGCGGTCCCAGCACTGATCCCTGCGGTACCCCACTGGTCACTGCCTGCCATTCCGAAATGGAGCCATTTATCACTACTCTTTGTTTCCTATCAGCCAACCAACTTTCAATCCAAGTTAGTACTTTGCCCCTAATACCATGCGCCCTAATTTTACTCACTAACCTCCTATGTGGGACTTTATCAAAGGCTTTCTGAAAGTCCAGGTACACGACATCTACTGGATTTCCCTCCTCCATCTTCAGAGTTACATCCTCAAAAAATTCCAGAAGATTAGTCAAGCATGATTTCCCCTTCATAAATCCAGGCTGACTCTGACCTATCTTGTTACTGCAATCCAGATGTGTCGTAATTTCATCCTTTATAATAGACTCCAGCATCTTTCCCACCACTGAGGTCAGACTAACTGGTCTATAATTTCCTGTTTTCTCTCTCCCACCTTTCTTAAAAAGTGGGACAACATTAGCCACCCTCCAATCCGCAGGAACTGATCCTGAATCTATCGAACTCTGGAAAATGATCACCAACACATCCATGATTTCTCGAGCCACCTCCTTCAGTACCCTGGGATGTAGACCATCAGGCCCCGGGGACTTATCAACCTTCAGACCTAACAGTCTCTCCAATACCATTACCTGCCTAATATAAATTCCCTTAAGTTCAGGTCCTTCAGCCACTATTACATCTGGGAGATTGCTCGTGTCTTCCCCAGTGAAGACAGATCTGAAGTACTAATTCTGGGAGCAGATACGACGGAGGCGGAGGAATTGGGAATATGGGATGGCATTTTTGCAGGAGGTAGGGTGAGAAGAGGTGTAATCCAGGTAGCTGTGGGAGTCGGTGGGTTTGTAAAAAATATTCCAACAGTGGCCTAACCAATGTCCTGTACATCCTCAACATGACCTCCCAACTCCTGTACTCAACACTCTGACCAATAAAAGAGACAATACCAAATGCCTTCTTCACTATCCTTTCTGTCTGCGACTCCTCTTTCAAGGAGCTATGCACCTGCACTCCAAGGTCTCTTTGTTCAGCAACACTCCCTAGGACCTTACCATTAAGTGTATAAGTCTTGCTAAGATTTGCTTTCCCAAAATGCAGCACCTCGCATTTATCTGAATTAAACTCCATCTGCCACTTCTCAGCCCATTGACTCATCTGATCAAGATCCTGTTGTAATCTGAGGTAACCTTCTTCATTGTCCACTACACCTCCAATTTTGGTGTCATCTCCAAACTTACTAACTATACCTCTTATGCTCACATCCAAATCATTTATATAAATGACGAAAAGTCATCTCCAAGTCCAAACCAATATTATTAAAAGAATAAAAATTAAAACAATTAAAAATTAGCGAGGGTTCTAAACATTACTTCTTTCAAGTTCTAAATAATATTAAATACTTATACTTTATCTCTACTGCTTCCTGAAATTTTCCTGCTTTTTGAAACAATCAAACTGGCGGGCTCTTGCTTTCTGGAAGTTTTCCCACATTTTGCAGTGAAGATTGAAGTCCCTGACTTCTTCACAGGCTAAGGGATGTTTTTCCCCCATTTCATGGCTCAACATCAATGCACACCCCCTTGTATTTCTATAGCCTTAATAAATCTTTCTACCAAATATTCAGTTTAAAGAATAAGGGGCCTGACCTAATAAAGATATGGAGATGCCAGTGTTGGACTGGGGTGAACAAAGTTAAAAATCACACAACACCAGGTTATAGTCCAACAGGTTTATTTGGAAGCACTCGCTTTCAGAGCACTGCTCCTTCATCAGGTGGTTGTGGAGTATAAGATTGTAAGACACAGAATTTATAGCAAAAAGTTTACAGTGTGATGTAACTGAAATTATACATTGAAAAATACTTCGATTGTTTGTTAAGTCTCTCATCTGTTAGAATGACCATGTTAGTTTCATCTCTTTCCTATGTAAATCGCAAAACTCTTTTTTAAAAGGTACATTTTCAAGTGACTTTAACAATTGGTGTCAGCCCAGACAATGTATTGGGTATTAGCATGCCTCAGTGTGCTGCTGTCTGTGCCATAATGTTTAGACTGATTCTAATCT
>NW_025203964.1:0-1017 GCF_004010195.1 Chiloscyllium plagiosum
CAGTATAGTACTGTTGCGCTGCCTTGATACCGTTGCTGTGCCGCCTTGCCAACATTGCTGTGCCGCCTTGATACTGTTGCTGCGCCGCCTTGCTACCGTAGCTGTACCGCCTTGTGACCCTTGCTGTGCCGACTTGCTACCCTTGCTGTGCCGACTTGCTACCCTTGCTGTGCCTCCTTGCTACCGTTGCCGCGCCACCTTGCTACCGTTGCTGCGCCACCTTGCTACCGTTGCTGCGCCACCTTGTTACCGTTGCTGTGCCTCCTTGCTACCGTTGCCGCGCCAGCTTGCAACCGTTGCTGCGCCACCTTGCTACCGTTGCTGCGCCACCTTGCTACCGTTGCTGCGCCACCTTGCTACCGTTGCTGCGCCACCTTGCTACCGTTGCTGCGCCACCTTGCTACCGTTGCTGCGCCACCTTCTGTTGCTGCACCGCCTTGCTACCGTTGCTGCACCGCCTTGCTACCGTTGCTGCACCACCTTGCTATCCTTTCTGCACCGCCTTGCTACCCTTGCTGCTCCGCCTTGCTACCCTTGCTGCTCCGCCTTGCTACCGTTGCTGCGCCGCCTTGCTGCCCTTGCTGCTCCGCCTTGCTACCCTTGCTGCACCGCCTTGCTATCGTTGCTGCACCGCCTTGCTATCCTTGCTGCACCACCTTGCTATCCTTGCTGCACCACCTTGCTACCGTTGCTGCTCCGCCTGGTTACTGTTGCTGCACCGCCTTGCTATCCTTGCTGCACCGCCTTGCCACCCTTGCTGCACCGCCTTGCTATCCTTGCTGCACCACCTTGCTATCCTTGCTGCACCACCTTGCTATCCTTGCTGCACCACCTTGCTATCCTTTCTGCACCACCTTGCTATCCTTGCTGCACCATCTTGCTACCCTTGCTGCTCCACCTTGCTACTGTTGCTGCTCCGCCTTGCTACCCTTGCTGCACCACCTTGCTACCGTTGCTGCACTGCCTTGCTACTGTTGCTGCGCCGCCTTGCTACCCTTGCTGCGCCGCCTTGCTACC
>NW_025203964.1:6459-9000 GCF_004010195.1 Chiloscyllium plagiosum
TCTAGTTTTGGACTCCCCTACCCTGGGGAAAAGACCTCGGTTATTCACTCTATCCATGCCTCTCATGATTTTAAAAATCCTCAATATGGTCACCCCTCAGCCTCTGACTCTCCAGGGAAAATAGTCTCAACCTATTCAACCTTTCCCTATGGCTCAAACCCTTGGCAACATCCTTGTAAATCTTTTTGGAACCCATTCAAGTTTAACAACAGCAGGGAGACCAGAATTGAATGCAGTATTCCAAAAGTGATCTCACCAATGTCCTGTACAGTCACAACATGACATCCCAATTCCTGTACTCAATGCACTGGCCATTAAGACAAGTGTACCCAACACCTTCTTCATCACCCTGTTTACTTGTGACTTTCAAGGAACTATGAACCTGTACCCCAAGGTCTCTTTGTTCGGCAACACTTCCCAGCATCCCTCCATTAAGTGTATACTTCCTATCCTGATTTGCCTTAGCAAAATGCAACACCTCACATTTATCTAAACTAAACTCTGTCTACCACTCCTTGACTCCTTGGCTTGTTGACCCATCTGATAAGGTCCCGTGGTACTCTGAGATAACGTCTTTCACTGTTGACTACCCCACTGATTTTGATGTATTCTGCAAACTTACTAACCATACCTCCTATATTCACATGGAATTCATTTATATAAAAATATATTAATATAGTGCCAACTAGCCAATGATTCATAGTGAGCTTATGTTAAGCAAAAATCATGTAGCATCTCTGACCTGTCATTAACTGCTAATTGGCTTCTTAAAATAGAAGCTTTCCTCAATTGGATTTATTACCAATGTAAGACTTTTCTTGGACTACTGTGATTTAGGTTCACTTTCAGTGTTCCAAAGATATGTTTTGGAAATATCCTCCAAATTTCTTCTGAATCACCATGTAATTTTGATAGAAACCCCAAAAAGAGGCATGTTAGGTTTTTAGCCAATCTTCCACTGAATTTACAACAGTCAATTGCAGGTATCGCAGAAAAATGCCCCAGAGGCAGGAGCAATGGTGAGAAATCAACAGGAATAGATATTTCTCAGTCTTAAAAAGCAGCCTAAGGAAACTAAGTGAAGAGACACTATAATGATGAATGAACCAGAATTACTTAACAAACACAATGGTGTATGGAAAATTATCCTTGTGGCAATCACAGTATTATGGAATTCACTATTCTGTTTGAAAGAGAGTACACAAAAGAGCGACTGGGATTCTGAATTTTGGTAAATCAGACTTCAATGAGATGAGACCAAGGCTGCACGCAGTAATCTGGGCCCATTATTCAATGGGTATACCAATAGATCAGTGAAAGGTGTTCACCAAAGAATTTAATGTGATATAGGACAGTTTAAACCTGTAAAAGGCAGCAGTTTTACTGCCAAAAGAAATAACCATGGAAGACTAAAGGGATAAAAGCATAAAATTAAAGGAAAAAACATAAAGGAATGGAAAAACTAGCACAGATCCTGATGAATGAGAAAGAGAGAACACAGTAAAGGATAATAAAATCATTGGTATGAGCTACAAAAAGGAATATGAAAAGAAGCTTGCAAGATGTAATACAAGCATTTACCATTATATTAGGGTGGAGAGCATGAAGACCTCTGAAGAATGAAAATAATTATAAGTCAAAATGAGGGAATGGTTCACTTGTTAATAATTACTTTGCATCAGTATTTACAGTCACGAAGAGGATAAGATGCTGAATCACACAGGAGACTAGTGCTGAATTAGGGGCAAGAACTCATCATAATTAATTCAAGTATTTTTACAGTCCTGAAGAAAATTATGGAAATAAGGAGTAAAAGCCCAAAGAACATGATTTACTCCAGACTGATAGTGGGTGAGAACACTGCAAAATTCCCTCAATTCAAGGGCTGTACTTTTAGACTAAAAAACTGCATATATCATTCATCTACTTAAGAAAATTGAGAAAAGGAGAGCAGGACATTGTAGATCAGTTCAATAATCAACAGTTCAAGAGGACCTTGTCTCAGAAGATCAGGATGTAGAATTAGTCTGGGTGGAGCTGAAGAATAGAGGAGAAGTAAATGACCAGTAGAAGAAGTCTACAGCCCCATAACAATAGCCGCAATGTGGATTAGAATAAACAAGCAGAAATAATACATGTTTGTGATAAAAAGTCTTAAAAGAGATTGCTCATGAGTTGGTGCTAATTTTCCTAAATTCGGTAGATTCAGGAAAAGATCCATTGGACTGGAAAGAAGCAGAGATAACAACTCAATTTAAGAAGGAATAGGGGTGACAGAATAGAGGAAATTAGAGGCGAGTTAGTTTGATGGCTAACGTGGCGAAGATATTAGAATCGGTCATTAAAGAGATTGTAGCTGCACACTTAGAAACATTCGAGGTAATCAGGAAGAGTCAGCATGATTTTGTTAAAATTGAATCATGTTTAACCAATTTATTTGATGCAGTAACATGTGCTTAGGATCAAGGCAGGTAAACATTCTATATTTAAATTTCTAGAAGGCATTTGAAAAGGTGTCCAATCAAATGTTATTGTGGAAAA
>NW_025203965.1:0-2010 GCF_004010195.1 Chiloscyllium plagiosum
GCTCCCCGCTCAGCAGCTCCCTGTGACTCTCTGTCAAGTCTGTCTTTGTACGTTTTGTGAAATGCATTTGATTTTAATTTCTCCCACTTCCTATAGGGCACTCGTCAACTCTCTTAATGACCTTCTTGCACTAATCTTACCCTCCTAGCTCAATGATCAGCCGATCTCTCTTTTGAATTGCAATGATTAACATCAAATTTATCCCCATTAAATCTGTCAGATTTGCTGCTATCACCTGCGCTCTGAATTCTGATTAGATTTGTAGTCTTGATGATATCCCTCCCATCCATCATATGTTGTGTGCCTCTGAATTAGCCTGTGTCCCTTACACTGTTTTCTAGCTTGTTGACTTCCAGGCATTTTTACTGTGATTGTTACTAGGATATTTTTGCATCCTTAGAAAAAAATGTGGCGATCTTGTATTCTTTTAATCCACTACTTCACTTTACATTTTATTGTCAATACTTTATAAAGTGATCACCCGCAAACAATCTATGAGCTGCAACAGTCATTGGGGTGGTAGCATAATGACTCGTAACCTGGAGCCCCAGATTCCACCTTGTGGGATGGAGGTTCAAATCCCACGATAGCATCTGGCAAAATTTGAAGTCAATAAAAGGCCAATGATTTTGGTTAAAAACCCAATCTGGTTCACTAATGTCACCTTAGGGAAGTTAACCTGCGGTCCTTATCCTGGTCTGGCCTACATATGATTTCAGATACAGTGCTTTACTCCTAACTGCCCTTTAAAGTGGCCCAACATGCCATTCAGTTCAAGGGCAATTAAGAATTAATAATACATGTTGGCCTCACCAGTGGTGCCCAAATCCCACAAGTGAATGTAAAATAAATTTGGTCTCAATCATCAGTTAGTCATTCCACAGTTAGTCAAGTTGACTGTTGCATAACTTCTAAATTCTATTGAGTTGTCAATATCTTATACATCTCAAGGGCAATTTGTAGAAGTAAAGAATCTTATGGCACAGCAGTGACTTTTGACAATCCAATCCACTTAGTCCCATTCCCCTCCTCTCTTTAGCACTGCTGTTTGCTTTCTCTTTTTAATATATTTATCGAATTTCCTTTTGAAAATTATTATTGAATCTAGCTTCTGCTACCCTTTTGAGGCAGCACATACCAGATCACAGTAAAGTATTTTCTCCTCACTGTGTGTTCTGCCAATTATTTTTTAGACTGTCACCCTTGGATGGAAACCAGCCAGGACAAAGCGACCCACTTGATTGGCACAATGTCCACAAACGTCCCAGAACAAGGATAGGGTCCCTCTTGTTCTCACCTTTCATCCCACCAGCCTTCACATGCAAAGAATAATCCTCCGCCATTTTTGCCAACTCCAATATGATGCCACCACTAAACACATCTTCCCTTCCCTCCCCCTGTCTGCATTCTGCAGATATCATTCCCTCTAGGACAACCTAGTCCACTCCTCCATCACACCTAACACCTCTCCCATCACACACGGCACCTTCCCATGCAATCGCAGAAGGTGCAACACCTGCCCCTTTACCTCTTCCATGCTCACCATCCAAGGCCCCAGACACTCATTTCAGATTAAGCAGCATTGCACTTGTACCTCTTTCAATTTGGTCTATTGCATTCATTGCTCCCAATGTGGTCTCCTCTATATCGGAGAGACAAAACGCCGACTGGGTGATCACTTTGCAACCTTCGGTCTATACGCAATCAGGTCCCAGAACTTCCCGTGGCTTGCCACTTCACCACACAATCCTGCTCCCATGCCCTCATGTCTGTCCTTGGTTTGCTGCAATGTTCCAGTGAAGCTCAACGCCTACTGGAGGAACAGCATCTCACCTTCCGACTAGGCACGTTACAGCCTGCCGGTCTCAACATTGAATTCAACAACTTCAGATGATTATCCCATCTCGACCCCTCTGTTTTCATTCTGCTCCGTAATTTTTTTCATTTATTTTATTTTTTTAAATTTTTTTCACTGTTCTGTACCTCTTATTTCTTGATTGTCTCTCTTTC
>NW_025203965.1:6786-8141 GCF_004010195.1 Chiloscyllium plagiosum
CACACACACACACACACACCAAGAGCGACGCGCACACAGTGAGAGAGGGACACGCACACACACACACTTACACAGCGAGGGAGGGACACACAGACACAGTGAGTGAGTGATACGCATACACACACATACAGAGCGAAGAGAGGACACCCTCACACACTGCAAGAGGGGCACACACACTCACAGCAAGAGGGGCACACACACACAGTGAGGGTGGGACATGCACACACAAAGCAAGGTTGAGACATGCAGACACAGCGAGGGTGGGACATGTGCTCAGAAAGCAAGAGGACACACACACACAGCGCGAGGGGACACACATAAAGTGAGGGAGGGTGACACGCAGACATTCGCACACACAAACACACACACACACACACACACACACAGTGAGGGAGGGACACGCACAAACACACAGTGAGGGAGGGATATGCTCACACACAGCGAGGGAGGGACAAACACACATAGTGAGGAGAGTTACACACACACAGCGAGGGAAGGGGACACACACGCATACACACACACACACAAACACAGAACAATGCAGGGACACCTGCACACACAGTGATGTGTGTCCTCGGACGTGTAATCATCCAGCTCTCACTCCAGTCTGCTCCCTCACAGGATCACCGTCTCTGTGACTCCCAGGTGTGAGTCAATCTCAAGCTCCTGCTCCAAGTTGCTCCCTCACACGGTCACTCCCTCTGTGACTCGGTGCTGATTTCGAGCCTCCTGTTCTGCTTTTTATCCAAATCCAAGTCCCAGTCGGCCTTGACCCTCACTGCTGATTTATATTTTCCCGCTTTGTGCTGCACTCGCTCAGGTTCTCTCCCCTTGCGACTCCCAGGTAATGATAGGCCTCAAGCCTCAGCTGAGATTTATAACATCCCATTCCGCACTGCTCTCTTACAGGACCGCCGTTGTGCCTGGAAGACAGTGGGAAAGAGGAGGATTAGACAGAGCAGAGGGTGTTACAGTGATTGAGGGAGCTATAGGGGATGAAACAAGTTGCCTGGGGAGCTAGGCAGACTAAAGAATGTTACTGGAAGATACAGCGAGAGTTGCACACACTGAAGAAGGCAAAGGAAATAGAGAAATGGTGGCTTGTTCATGACGGAGCTTTGTAGAGTCTAAAGGGCTTCAAAGTTTGTGAGAAGATTTGTAGCACGGGTGCTCGTTGTTGTGGTTCTGTTCGCGGAGTTGGGAATTTGTGTTGCAGTCGTTTCGTCCCCTGTCTAGGTGACATCCTCAGTGCGTGGGAGCCTCCTGTGAAGCACTTCTGTGATCTTTCCTCCGGCAACTATAGTGATTTGCATCTGCTGCTTCTGGTTGTCAGTTCCAGCTGTCCGCTGCAGTGG
>NW_025203965.1:8402-9000 GCF_004010195.1 Chiloscyllium plagiosum
GTCCTGGTGAGTTGTTGTCTGAGAGTGGCTGTTGGTTTGTGTGCTGTTATGAGTCCTAGTGGTCGCAGTAGTCTGGCTGTCAGTTCAGAAATGCTCTTGATGTATGGTAGTGTGGCCAGTCCTTTGGGTTGTGGCATGTCTTTATTCCGTTGTCTTTCCCTGAGGCATCTGTGGATGCAATTGCGTGGAGTTTGACCCCACCCCGCAGCTCACCAATTGGATAAACAACACACTGAGAAACCTACAAAAAAAAACCGGACAGATAACCAGGTTTGACCTACAGAGAATGAAAACTGAAAGCAACAACACCCTCAGATTCTATGGACTACCTAAAGTGCACAAACCAGACATCCCACTCAGACCCATAGTATCATTACCAGGGACACCATCACACAAACTGGCTAAAGAACTACAGCAGAAACTGAAACACCTGATCAGCAGATCCAGACACTCTGTACAGTCAACACAGGAATTCTTGGACATCATCAGAAATTTACACATAGACAAGGAAGAAACTATGGTCTCATTCGATGTCACGGCACTGTTCACCTCTATCGACAAAGCCCTAGTCAGAGAAACAATAGCCAACCTGCTGGAC
>NW_025203966.1:0-2587 GCF_004010195.1 Chiloscyllium plagiosum
CTTCCTCCTTTACACCATCTACCCCATACCACTGAACCCTCTTGTGCTTGCCAGCTCTTTAAAAATTGTCTGCCTAATTGTTCAGGGAACCCAACAAGAGGCTTCAGAAGTAAAGCAAAGTATTACAAGATAAGAATGATTAAACTCCACCAGGAAGCAGTGAGGCATTCTACATGAACGATAGCAGGACCGTGTGCATCAATCTAGCAATTTTATTTTGGAGAGAGGTATGTATGTTTGTATATGTTGCAGAGGTTACTTTTCAGATTGATTCTGCTTGCTATTTAGCTGCAATAGATTAAAAGGGGATTACTGTGAGATCATCTTAATGTCAAAAGTACAAAGAGTTGCCACATTGAAACAGACATTTGTGAGTTGAACTTCTGGGCAGACAATTGCAGAGAGACTGCCTCACCCAAATTCCAGTTCTCCACCTTCCTAGATAAACATTGTACAATGAGTAACTTCCCGAAGCTCTCCGAATTCTCCCTAATTAATGCTAGTTTGGTTTAAGGGAAGTTTGGTTTTTAGAAATTTAACTTCGGTAGCACTCTTCATTCAGAATTCAGGTTTGTGTATTTACGATATTTGTATATGTTCATAAGCCATATAGTGCACAGAGGAATGTGGTAAATATATTCTAACTCTGCGTATTTGAATTTTCTTAATCATAAAACTGCAGATTTACATAAGTTTCATTTCTATTTATTTTCAGGAATTTATCCACAAATATATTCAAAATTAGATGACAATGGAGAAAAATAAGAACAGGAAAAAGCTGCGAATTTGTGTTGCCACATGCAACCGTGCAGATTATTCTAAGCTGGCTCCCATTATGTTTGGCATCAAGGGGCAACCCGAACTTTTTGATCTGAAAGTTGTTGTTTTAGGATCTCATTTAATTGATGATTATGGGTAAGTGTACTGAACGTTTTGTACATACAGAACTATTGTTTGCTATCAGGTGCTGTAGAATTTTTATAGATCTCTAGCATACCGGAATAACACTTTAACCCCTCAGCATTGATTGAAGATGAGGCCAAGAGTCTTTCCCAATTGTGGTAGTCTCAGACTCCTTGCAAAAAACTAAAATTAATTAACAATGAATTGATAGTCTTGTTCAGGTAGAAGTTAGCTGATGGTTTAAGGAATTGAAACATTCACTTGTACGTGAGTGGTTAGTAATTGACTGAGGATTCGGTGAAGTGCCTCACTAGAAAGACATTTGTAGCTGTCACTTCCTGTGCTATGAATGGGAACATCAAAGGTAAGCAATGACTAATATTGAGCATTAACTTTAAATTTAAATTATTTAAAATGTTCGAATAGCTCCAATCTCAATTGCTTTCTGTGCTAAATATGTCTAGAATTTGATCTTGAATTTACTTTTCTTCCTTTGAAGACTGTACCCTACATTTGAAAATGTGTTGCTGGAAAAGCGCAGCAGGTCAGGCAGCATCAAAGGAGCAGGAGAATCGACGTTTCGGTTTATGCCCGAAACATCGATTCTCCTGCTCCTTCGATGCTGCCTGACCTGCTGCGCTTTTCCAGCAACACATTTTTCAGCTCTGATCTCCAGCCCTCACTTTCTCCTGTACCCTACATTTGTCATCTCCTCTTAAGTTATGCAATCAAAATTGTTCACTGCCTGTCATCCTGAGCTTGAGATTCTACTTTTAAACATAATTTGTATTTTTTATTTAAATAAGCGAACTGACAAATAGGTTCCTGCTTCTGTTCTTTCCCTTCTTGAACAGGGGTGTCATATTGGCACTTTTTAAAATTTTTGAAACTATCTTATATAAGCAATTCTACCCCTGCACTCTCTTCGTTTTTGTCAATTCTTCTGGAATGTCAAGTTCCCTTGAATATTGTGTTCCCAATCTTGGTTACTGTGTAATTATTTTGTTTCCACAATAGCTATCTGTTTTTCATTTATTTATTTCCAATTCTGATTTGGACTCATTTCCATTGGTACAAATGCTGTGTGCGTTCAGTTAAAGAACGCTTTTTACCATTATTACTTGCTCTGGTTCTGATTTCTGCTGCATTCTGCTGCTTATATTTTCTACTCCTTCTTGTTGCACTTCCAGTTAGCATTCACCTCTTCACTACTCTGCTATCTTGTATCTTTCACTTTGATTTTTTAAACCTTCCTTCCAATTGAAGACCATCCCACTCACTCAGTATAAAGCCCATATTTACAAACCCTGTTGCATGATTCACTGGGACTTTGGTCCTAGCATGATTCAGATGAAGCTTATTTAACAGAAAAACTCTCTCTTTTCCCAGTATTGGTGTCAGTGCACTATGAATCGGATCCCTTTCTCCTACACCACAAATTTACCTCTCTAAACTTAATTACACAAATTTGCACATGGTTTGGGTAGTAATTCTGAAATTATTAACTTTGTGCTCCTGCTTTTTAATTTAGTTCTGAGCTGCTCATAGCTCCTCCACAGAACCACTCTCCTAACCCTACCTATATCATTGGTACCTGTACTGACCTCATCAACTGGGCGGCACGGTGGCACAGTGGGCGGCACGGTGGCACAGTGGTTAGCACTGCTGCCTCACAGCGCCAGAG
>NW_025203966.1:4401-9000 GCF_004010195.1 Chiloscyllium plagiosum
TCTCCCGACACCGGGACGCCCGGCTCCTCGGGGAAAAGGTCCTCCCCCAGGAAAAGGTCGTCCCCCAGGGCCAAGGCCCCCGGAAAAACAGTTTGGGAGGGAGGAGCGAGGATAACACCCTCCTCCCCTCCACCGCTCGACGACCCAGCGGAGGGTCCTCCGTCGTCGCCCGCACCACGGCCCTCGTGGTTATCGAGGTCCTCCCCAGGGGCCGGAGGAGTCGAGGCAGCAGGAGGCCCTGCTGTAGCCCCCGGGGGTTTGGGCGAGTCGGGCCGCGGTGCGGGACAGTCGAGGGGCACCGTTGGTTCGTCCCCCGGAGAGGGGCAGCACCGCCTGCGCGCTGCAGGAGAGTCCCTCCTCTCCAAGGGCCGGTGCCTCTTCCCCAGAGAGACCGGGGGGGATTTATGGGTCTTCCCCTCCCGCCCGCCTCGGTGGTCATGGGGCCCGGGGTCCCTCCCCCCAGCCTTTCCAGGAATACGAACGGCTGGGGGAAGACAGGGGGCGTGGCCAAGGTGGGGAGGGCCAGACGTGTCACTTCCTGCCCCGCCCTGGGTTTATCAGGCGAGGGCGGGTGGGGCAGGGGTCCGGCTCCCTCTCCGGGGAGCAGCGACACGGTCGCTGCAGGAGGTGGGCCAACGGTGGTTCCCCCCAGGTTAGTGCCAGGGCGTGGCTGGGTTGGGCAGGGCTCGGGCTCGGGCTCAGGGGCCCCCAGGCCAGGTGTTAAAGCCAGAGGGGTTTCTCCATCGGGGTGGGGAGTGGGTGTGGTGTCAGTGGGGTCAGGGTCAGGTACAGGTTCGGGGGTTTGAGGGTCAGGGTTCCCGTGCCGGGGCGACGCTGGCACGGCTGCAGGGGCATTGTCGTGCCGGGGCAGGGCAGGTCGTGGGCTAGGTTCCGGGGAAGGGGATAGGGTGGTCTCCCCGTGGGCAGGCTTAATGCGCCGCGTCTTCTTCTGCGCCTTCTGGCCTGCCGGACGCTCACCCCCCTCCCTGCCAGAGGCTGGAGCATTGCAAGCCCCCGGCGCCGGGGCTGGAGTTGTTGACTTCGGGGGAGGGGGAGTGGGTGCGGCGGCACCACCGTCAGCTGTTGGTGTGGGCTGGGCATCCTTCTGGGTGGGGCAGTTTTTTCTTATGTGCCCCACCTCGCGGCACAGGTGGCACCGCACGCCGTCCGCCGTCCAGAAGGCGCGATAGGCCACGCCCTCATGGAGGACGGTGAATGAGCCCTCGGTGACCTCCTCCCGGGCCAGGCAAATGAACACCTGGCGCCGGAAGGAGTAAACGTGTCGGAGGGCAGGGTCCTTCAGACCGAGCAGGAGCGGCTGGACACCCGACCGGATTTCCCCCAGGGTGGCGGCTGGGCCCGGCGACTTTGGGGCTCGCCATATTCTGCCGCTTTGTACTTCGGCCCCAGGCAGCGGTGGAGGTGGGCCCCTGGTAGCAGCAGTGGTGGAGGGGCCCGAGGCGAGTCGCCAGAGGCAAGTCCCAGGCAGCGACAGCGGTGGCAGAAGCGGACCTCGGGCGAGTCCAAGGTAAGCCCTCGGTCGCAGTGGTGGGGGCAGGCCTGTTGGGGAGAGTCCCCGAGGCAAGTCCCAGGCAGCCCCAAAGTCGAGTCCCAGGCAGTAGTGGTGGAGATGGGCCCAAGGCGAGTCCCAGGCAGCAGCGGTGGAGGCAGGCCTCTGGCGAGTCCTGGGAAGTCCCCTCGGTTGCAGTGGTGGGGGCAGACCTGTTGGAGAGAGTCCCCAAGGCAAGTCCCAGGCAGCCCCAAGCCGAGTCCCAGGCAGCAGTTGCGGAGGCAGGCCTCAGACCACAGCAGCAGCGGTGGAGGTCCCGCGAGGGGCCCCAAGGCAAGTCCCAGACTGTATTGGAGGCAGGCCCCAAGCAGCAACAGCCGAGACAGGTCCGGGCAGAGCCCCAGAGACCTGCGGTGGCGAGGCCTAGGCCGCAGCTCCAAGACCAGGAGCCAGACCAAAAAGGCTCCCACCTCCTGCCTTTCTCCTTCTTCTTCTTCTCTTTTTCCTTCCTTCCTTCGGCGATAGCGGAGGAGAGTCCCAGCACACAGACAGTTACTCACTCCCGCCGGCGCGCTGCAGGAGAGTCCCTCCCCTCCAAGGGCCGGTGCCTCTTCCCCAGAGAGACCGGGGGGGATTTATGGGCCTTCCCCGCCCGCCTCGGTGGTCATGGGGTCCGGGGTCCCTCCCCCCAGCCTTTCCAGGAATACGAATGGCTGGGGGAAGACAGGGGGCGTGGCCAAGGTGGGGAGGGCCAGCCGTGTCACTTCCTGCCCCACCCTGGGTTTATCAGGTCAGGGCGGGCGGGGCAGGGGCCCGGTTCCCTCTCCGGGGCCCGGAGACACGGCCGTTGCAGGAGGCGGACCAGCGGTGGCCTCCCCCAGGTTAGTGCCAGGGCGTGGTTGGGTTGGGCAGGGCTCGGGCTCAGGGGCCCCCGGGCCAGGTGTCACGGCGCCAAGGTCGGGTGTTAAAGCCCGAGGGGTTTCTCTATCAGGGCGGGTGGTGGATGTGGGGTCAGCTGGGTTAGGATCAGGTAAGGGTTCGGGGGTTTGAGGGTCAGGGGTCCCGCGCCGGGGCGACGCTGGCACGGCCGCAGGGGCATTGTTGTGCCGGGGCGGGGTAGGTCGTGGGCTAGGTTCCGGGGAAGGGGATAGGGTGGTCTCCCCGTGGGCGGGCTTGACGCGCCGCGTCTTTTTCTGCGCCTGCTGGACGCTCACCCCCCTCCCTGCCAGAGGCTGGAACAATGCCAGCCCCCGGCTTAGCCTCCGGTGCCGGGGCTGGAGTTGTTGGCTTCGAGGGAGGGGGAGTGGGTGCGGCGGCACCACCATCAGCCAACGGCGCGGGCTGGGCATCCTTCTGGGTGGGGCAGTTTTTCCGTATGTGCCCCACCTCACGGCACAGGTGGCACCGCACGCCGTCCAGAAGGCGCGATAGGCCGCGCCCTCATGGAGGAGGGTGAATGAGCCCTCGGTGACCTCCTGGGCCAGGCAAATGAACACCTGGCGCCAGAAGGAGTATACGTGTCGGAGGGCAGGGTCCTTCAGACCGAGCAGGAGCGGCTGGACACCCGGCCGGATCTCCCCCAGGGTGGTGAGGTGGGGGAGAAGGAGCTCGCTGGCAGTGAAGGGCGGGACGTTAGAGATCACGACCCTCTGGGCCGTAACCTCCAGAGGGTCGACGGGCAGATGTGTCCCGCCCACAGCGAGCCCCCTCTCCACGGCCAGGTGGACCGCCTGCTCGGTCCTCAGGAAAAATACGGCCTTCCCGTACATGCGGGCCGCAGCGACGATGGCCAGTGGGCCGACCACACTAGCCATGGCCTTGCTGCAGGCCTCGATGGTCATGTTGGGGTGGGGATAGGCCTTTACCCCCAGGCGTTTGGTCAGGTGCCTGAAGGGGCTCATGTTAGAGACCGGGGTTGTGGGAGCCGAGCCTAAGGCAGCGGCTACCCCGGCGTAGGTGCAGCTGGGCCCGGCGACTTTGGGGCTCGCCATATTCTGCCGCTTTGTATTTCTGCCCCAGGCAGCGGTGGAGGTGGGCCCCTGGTAGCAGCAGTGGTGGAGGCTGTGAGGAGGGGCCCAAGGCGAGTCACCCAAGGCAAGTCCCAGGCAGCGACAGCGGAGACCTGTCTCAGGCAACAGCAATGGTGGAAGCAGACCTCGGGCGAGTCCAAGGTAAGCCCTCGGTCGCAGTGGTGGGGGCAGACCTGTTGGGGAGAGTCCCCGAGGCAAGTCCCAGGCAGCCCCAAAGTCGAGTCCCAGGCAGTAGTGGTGGAGATGGGCCCAAGGCGAGTCCCACGCAGCAGCAGTGGAGGCAGGCCTCTGGCAAGTCCTGGGAAGTTCCCTCCGTTGCAGTGGTGGGGGTCCCCAAGGCAAGTCCCAGGCAGCGGTGGCAGAGGCAGGCCTCAGACAACAGCAGCAGCGGTGGAGGTCCCGCGAGGGGCCCCAAGGCAAGTCCCAGGCTGTATCGAGGCAGGCCCCAAGCAGCAACAGCCGAGGCAGGTCCCCAGAGACCAACAGTGGCGAGGCCTAGGCCGCAGCTCCAAAAAGGCTCCCACCTCCTGCCTCTTCTTCCCTTCCTGCATAAAGCAATAGCAGGTGAGTGAGTGACCAAGACCGGCCGGCGCCTCTTCCCCAGAGAGACCGGGGGGATTTATCGGCCTTCCCCTCCCCCGCCCGCCTCGGTGGTCATGGGGCCCAGGGTCCCTCCCCCCAGCCTTTCCAGGAATACGAATGGCTGGGGGAAGACAGGGGGCGTGGCCAGGGTGGGGAGGGCCAGCCGTGTCACTTCCTGCCCTGCCCCCAGTTTATCAGGTGAGGGCGGGCTGGGTAGGGGTCCGGTTCCCTCTCCCTCTCTCCCCTCCCCTCTCTCCCCCCCCTCTCTCTCCCCCCCCCTCTCTCTCCCCCCCCTCTCTCTCCCTCCCCTCTCTCTCCCTCCCTCTCTCTCCCTCCCTCTCTCTCCCTCCCCCACTGGAGCTCTCTCTCGGCTCTCGCTCTCGCTCTCGCTCTCGCTCTCGCTCTCGCTCTCGCTCTCGCTCTCTCTCTCTCGCTCTCTCTCTCTCTCTCCCCCTCCCTCCCCCTCCCCCCAGGTTA
>NW_025203967.1:0-2841 GCF_004010195.1 Chiloscyllium plagiosum
CTGGTTACTCACACCCTGGTTACTCTCACCCTTACCAGTAAGATTGGAGAACCTGACAAAATGCTTCAGTGTTTCATCCTATCTGTCTATATGATATGTTGATCCACCAATGTCATTCATTGTATCCGTTGCTCCTGATGTGGTCTCCTCTACATTGGGGAGACTGGATGCCTCCTTGCAGAGCGCTTTAGGGAACATCTCTGGGACACCTGCACCAGTCAACCCCACTGCTCTGTGGCCCAACATTTCAACTCCCCCTCCCATTCTCTGAGGACATGCAGGTCCTGGGCTGCCTCCACTACCGCTCCCTCACCACCTGATGCCTGGAGGAAGTACGCCTCATCTTCCACCTTGGAACACTTCGACACCAGAGCATCAATGTGAACTTCACCAGTTTCCTCATTTCCCCTCCTCCCACCTTACCTCAGTTCCAACCTTCCAGCTCAGCACTGTCCTCGTGACTTGTCCTACTTGCCAATCTCTGTTACCACCTCCAAAAGAGAAAATGCTGGAAAATCTCAGCATGCCTGGTAGCATCTGTAAGGAGAGAAAAGAACTGACGTTTTGAGTCTAACTGACCCTTTGTCAAAGCTGGTTTCAGATCCCTTCTCACCTATCCGCACCACCCTCACCTCTGACCTATCACCTCCATCCCCACCCCCATGCACCTATTGTACTCTGTTACCTTCTCCCCAGCATCACCCCCTCCCCCCAATTTATCTCTCCACTCTGGAGGCTTCCTGTCTCTATTCTTGATTTTCCTGCTCCTCGGATGCTGCCTGACCTGCTGTGCTTTTCCAGCACCACTCTGATCTAAACTCTGAATAGATCAGAAGGCTAGCGAGTTTTGAGAAGATTTGTACCTCAGATTGAGGTTCTGGATATAGCTGAAAATGAACCTTTCTTGTAGCAAACCTACATCGAGATCAGAAGGCTCTTTCTGTCAGAGATCTGCAGCAAATTAGCCATTGTCATCTGGCAAACTGGCAGATTTTTGTTAGCCAAAGTATGGAACCCAATGCAGAGGATGACCCACAATCTCATTTCAAAGGTGGTGTACTTTTTTTAATCCACCTGCCAGTGATATCAAACACCTCTGGAGTAGGCAGGATTTAAACCCCTACCTCCTGGCTTGAGGTAGGAACAGTACCGTGACACCACAAGAACTCCCCTCCCCCTCTCTGCCCCCACCCCTGGAGCAGAGAAGGTTGATGGAGGAGCTGAGAAAGGTGTATAAGATTGACGGATATAGACAGCTTGGATAGAAAGCAGCTGTTCCACTTCATTGAAGTATCAATTACAAGGAGGCACACTTAAGGTGAAAGGTAGGAGATTGAGGGTAGGTGAGAGAAAAAGAACTCTTCACCCAAAAGGGTAGCCAGGGTCTGGATGCACTGAGAGCTATTTGATTTGAGTAACCTCAAGTTTTAAAAAGTACTTGGATGAGTGCTTGAAGTGTCACTTAAGCATTTGCTTAACCTTTTTATATTCTGCAGCCTATTATCCTCACTTATTGCCTTCACCTGTTTTTGTCATACAAACTTATTTGTTCCAACCTTGAATATTCCATCTCAAGCACTTTTATATCCTCGTGTCTATACCTACATTTACTGAGATTGTTGGTTAAATTTATACATTCTGCTTCATTCTTAAAGCAGAGGTACAGGAGTAAGCCATTAATACCTCATGCCTATTCTGTCAGTTTAATGCAACTGTACTTGACATAGCCCTATGATTTGTTTGGTTTGTCCTTAACTAGTTGCCAAGAATCTAGCAGTCTGGTTTAAAATTAACAGCTGGCTGAGCTGCTTTTGAGTTGTGTGAACAGAATCCCAAGCTCTGACCAATCTTACATGAAGGCATATTTCCTAGCTTCACTCCTGAAAGACCAGGCTCATCCAGTATTAGTCCCTAACTCTATGTTCCCTGATAAGTGGAAATAGAATATTTGGCTGAAACTTAATTATTGCCATAATGTTTGCATCAGACTATAATCAACCATTTGAACTCCAGGAATACAAGTTTGTGGGATTGCTTCTCCCCTTGTAACTTAACTCATGGTGGTCAGGTATTTTTGTAGATTTATGCTGCACTTCCTTGAAGGCTAATATATCCATCCTAATATGTGGAGCCAGAACTGCTTACGATTCTCCAGGCGGGGTCTAACCACTACTTTAAATTAGCAAGGTTTGAGGAGATTTGTAACTCAGGTTGAGGTTCTGGATGTAGGTTTCTTCACTGCGCTAGAAGGTTAATTTCCAGATGGTTTCTCTGGAAATGCTACTAGGTAGCATCTTCAGTGGGTCTCCAGGTGAAGCACTGCTGATGATTCCTGCTTTCTATTTGTATGTCTGGGTTTCTTTGGGTTGGTGATGTCATTTCCTGTGACATTGCTTCCTGTTCTTTTCCTCCGGGGGGGGGGTGGATGGGGTCTAACTCCGTGTTTGTTGATAGAGTTCCAGTTTCATCTAACAGAGCCAGCTTCAAGATTTTGAACAAACAATTGTGTAATGTTGCAGCAGTGACACCGTTTTGAATAAATGTGAAACTTGTATTCTAACACCAAGAAATAATAGATCAGAAACATGGATAAATAAACACCTCACAACAGATGTGTTCAAACAGATTCCACAGATTTCCCCACACTTTCTATGATGAGTTTTGAGAAGATTTGTAGCTCAGGTTGAAATTTTGGATGAAGGTTTGCTCACTGAACTTGAAGGTTCATTTCCAGACGTTTCTTTACCTTACTCTGAGTGGACCTCATGCGAAGCAATACAGAAAATTCCTGCTTTCTATTCACATTTGGGTTTCTTTGGGTTGGTGATGTCATTTCCTGTG
>NW_025203967.1:6409-9000 GCF_004010195.1 Chiloscyllium plagiosum
TTGTTGTGGTCTGGCGTTGGAGGAGTCCAAAGACCTGCATATCCTTGGTGGAGTGGGAGGGGGAATTGAAATGTTGAGCTACAGGGTGGTTGGGTTGGTTGGTCCGGGTGTCCCAGAGGTGTTCTCTGAAATGTTCCGCAAGTAGCCGGCCTGTCTCCCCAGTATAGGGGAGGCCACATCGGGTGCAGAGGATGCAGTAGATGATGTGTGTGGAGGTGCAGGTGAATCTGTGGCGGGTATGGAAGTTTCCTTTGGGGCCTTGGAGGGAGGTGAGGGGGGAGGTGTGGGCGCAAGTCTTGCACCTCCTGCGGTTGCAGGGGAAGGTGCCGGGAGCAGAGGCTGGGTTGGTGGGGGGACATCTCAACACAACACAACATCTCAATACAAACTTGTCGCTTTTCTTTTGCGTCAATAAATGATTATGCAATTATTACTTACAATGTCACCCCTGCAGACCAAATATCCACTTTGAACCCCGAAAATGTATCAAGACCATTTGCGATTTCTGGAGGTTGGAATGCTGGTGACCCTTGACTTGTCCTACATGTGTCATCCTCTGCAAAAGGGTGTAATGCCTGAAAAATTATAAAATAAACATTTTTTGATCTTATGGTCTTCATTAAAAAACACTACAAAAGAGGGAATAACTTAATGTCATTGATGTTATTCACAAAATGCAAAAAAAACACATGAACTTGGAAGAAGCGTCAAATCCAAACCTGCAAGCAAAAAAATAAAATTAAGGGTTCAGCTATTTTCCATTATTAGTAGTCAGAGATAATTTTGCTTCAAAGGAAAAATCTACATCTAGGATTTGGCTGGCACACTAGTTAAGATATTTGTTCTAAGAACGTTTGAGTCTGGGTTCAAACTGAATTAAGGCTAGTGAGACAATGTTTTAGCTACCCTTTTTCACAGATGTCAAACTGGCAACTGTGGAACTGGAAAACTGCAGTAGCAAATACAATTCTAATGTAGGCTATTACTGACAAAATGCATGAAGTAAAATTATTAATTCCCTAGAACTTACCTTGTCAAACAAGAAATGCATTGTATACATTCTTTTAGCCCATTATTAAGATGAACAATCTACTTGCTAGTTATACCAATCCAGGAGCAGGGTGAAAGAAAGGGAATGGATATGTATTAGTGCCTTGTACTTTTTTTCACGATTTAACTTCCGTAAACAATTACATTTCTGAGGAGTTTTTAATTTTTGCTCGATGAAACAAGTTTCAAAATATTTTCAGCAGCATCCTGAATGCTAGTAACACTTTTTGGGCTAAACTGAATCAATGAGAGAGAATGAACAGGATATATCATAAGTTTAGACCTCACACTTTGCAGTTGGTTAAAGCCTATTGACTATTTCTAATAAAAATAAATATACTGAAGAAATTACACAAACAGACATTGAAACTCTGATGTTATTTTAAAAGGCAGACAGACAAAAAAAGGGGCAGTCAAAATGAGCCCAGTTAAAATACTCAGTATGCAATTTGCTGAGTGGGCTCTTATGGTGTAATGATAAGGTACCTATCTCTGGGCCAGAGGCCTGGGTTCAAGCCCTACCTGTGCCTTGGAATAAACATATCTAGACTACTTCTATTGTTTGTGGAACTAGTTTAATTCTGTCTGTTGCATACTGTTCCATCTCTTAGAATGGAGGTAGTCCTTTTGTTACTTCAGGTTGACATTTGTTTTTGAGTAGGCCTGGTTCTGTTCCTTGCATGCTGTCCTGTACTCTTATATGGTGTTAATCTAATTATTTAACATTTTGGCAGGCTTCCTATTGTCTAAACATGTGCATTTCTTTAATCAAATGCGTTAGTACACCACTCAATTGAGCCTTCATAACTTAGCTGTATCTCTAGCTGACATGGAAGCAGTTTGAGGACTGTATGGTTCAGTTTGCTTCATGTAATTATCAAGTAGGGAAACAGGTGGCTCCTTGTACATGTTTTTTCATTGATATTTAGGCTTTTGTAATTACGAGGGAAACATTGATCCCATGTGGTTACAGAGTCCCAAAGTGGAAGATGAGGTGTTCTTCCTCCAGGCGCGGGTGGTAAGGGTTTGGCAGTGGAGGAGGCCCAGGACCTATAAGTCCTTGGTGGAGTGGGAGGGAGAGATGAAATGTTCAGCCATGGGGCAGTTTCGTAAGTGTCCATCCCAGAGATATTCTCTGAAGCGTTCTGCAAGTTTCTATGGGAAGAAAGCAGATTTAACAACACTTAAAAGTCTGGTGACTCTTCTTCCTAGCTGTCATCAATTCTGAAAAAGTGGTATTTATGCTGAAGGTGGGCGGTGAAGAGGAGTGAGGTGAGTGGATGGGTGAAGGTGGAGCCTCAAGAAAGGGGACAATAAACCAGGGATATGGATGGCAAGCCAGGCCAGAGGAGAAACTGAATAAGAGCTGAGGGTAGTAGAGAATGAGTAGTCTGTGCTGAAAGCTAACCATGTAGTGTGATAATAGGCTTCAGAGTGGGTGAAAATGGGTGGGCTGTGCTAAAAGCAGCCCGGGTCATAACAGGACTGGGTGTGGGGTGGGTTTAAAATAACATGGAAGGATGGAATTAGGCTGTAAAAGC
>NW_025203968.1:0-1772 GCF_004010195.1 Chiloscyllium plagiosum
GAATATCACATACTCAAGAGATGATAATTGGGCAGATGTTCATCAAATCGCATTGCCAATGTGATACAGAAAAGAGGTAAAGTGAATGGCGCATGAGCTACCACTTAGAAGTCATTTCGGAGAGAGGAAAACACAGGCTGAAAGACAGAGACATTTTTACTGGCCTGGACTGTAACAGAATTTAATTGAATTTTGCCAGACAGGTCATACATGTCAGGTAATTGGAAAAAAAAAACACAAGCAATAATAAAACCTGCACCTTTCTTAACTATTCCTACATTTGAAGAACCTTTTAGAACAGTCTTAATTGATTGGCTAGGTCCCCGACATCAAACAAAAAGGTAGGCACCAGTATTTGTTTACAATAATGGATGTATCGACTAGATTTCCAGAGGCCATCCCAAGATGCAGTATCACAGATAAAAGAATTGCAAATGAATTACACTTTTAAAAAAAAATAGACACGGGCTACCAATAGAGATACAGTGAGGTCAAGGCTTAAATTTCACATTTAATTTATTCACGATGATGTCTTAGGAATAAATCAATTCAAATCGACTGCATACCATCCAAAATTTCAGGGAGCGCTAGAAAGGTGACATTAAACATTCAAGACCATGTTGAGGGCTTATGACCAGGATTATTCAGATGATTAGGGTAAGGGAATTCCTTTTGCGTTTTTTTGTGATCAGGGATGCAACAAATTAACAGAGCAAATTCAATCCATTTGAATTATTTTTTGGACATTAAGTGAGAGGACCATTAGTATTGATTAAGGAGAAAATAGGAAGTCAGAATTCAAAGGTTACACATTTGGATGAGTTCTCAAACTTTAGGGAACGATTAATAGTGCTGGAGAGTTGGCTGGACAGCATTTAAAAGTATTGCAGCATGCAATAAAGCAGGAAGTGGACAGGAAATAAAAAATGCAATTTTGCGATCGTGGATAAGGTTACTTTCAGTTATAGGTGAACCATGAAAAGCAAGGTTTGTGGACTTTATCAAATACAACGGATACAGAGTGAGGATAACTACTTGATAGGGACTCCAGAAAGAAAGAAATTTCACAGCGTATGCCATGTGAATGCTCAGCGTATGCTCAAAATGTACTTTGATGGGGAAGGAAAGCCGGAGGACAAGGTGATAATGATAACGGAAGAGAAGAACCAAGTTCAGAGGATTCTGAATCGGACATTCCTCAAATTAAAGTGGACAATGAGATGCTTGTCTAAAATTGGGATGATTTATTGATTTACCTTCATGAGAAAAATTAAAATGATCAGAAAGAGTTATAACTAGCACATGTGGAATTACGCAGATATTAACTTGGAAGTACTCACCTAATTGTGCATAATGTAGCTATAGGAGATGTCGTTATGATTAAACAACATCCTTACAGGCATAGTCCTCTAAAGTTGGCACAGTCTCAGAAGGAGATTGAATGCAAGCTCTAAGATGACATAATCAACGTGCGTTACAGTGACTGGCAATCACCCATAGTCATGGTGCCAAATTCAAATGGTACACAACGATTATGTGTGGACTATTGTAACGTCAATGCCGTTAAAAAGGTTGCTGTATACCCAGTTCCACAGTTGGAAAACTGGGTTGAAAGTGTGGGACAAGCAACTTACATTTTGTATGTAAAATGTGCCGGCAAAATTACAGGGACTAACCAATAAATTGACGGATTATCCAACCTGTGATTTATATTGATGACCTTGTGATTTTTAGTGACTCATGGAAGGAACACTACAGCATCTATCATACTT
>NW_025203968.1:4581-9000 GCF_004010195.1 Chiloscyllium plagiosum
CGTTAGCAATTCTGCAAAGTGTGAAAATAGATAAGACCTCTGGGCCGGGTGGGATTATCCTAGGATTTTCTAAGAAGCTCGAGAGGAAATTGCAGAGCCTTTGGCTTTGATCCTTCTGTTGTCATTGTCTGCAGTAATAGTACCAAAAGACTGGAGGACAGCAAATGTTGTTCACTTGTTCAAGAAGGGGAGTAGAGACAATACTGGTAATTATAGACCAGTGAGCCTTACTTCTGTTGTGGGTAAAGTTTTGGATTATAAGAAATAGTATTTATAATCAACTAGAAAGGCATACATTGATTAGGGATCGTCAACGTGATTTTGTGAAGGATAGTTCATGCCTCACAAACCTTATTGCATTCTTTGAGAAGTTGACAAAACAGGTGTATTAGCGTAAAGCAGTTGATGTGTTGTATATGGATTTCAGTAAAGCATTTGATAAGGTTCCCCACGGTAGGCTATTGCAGAAAATGGGATTGAGAGTGATTTAGCAGTTTGGGTCAGAAATTGGCTAGCTGTAAGCTGGTGGTTGATGGGAAAAGTTCATCCTGGAGTTCAGTTACTACTGGTGTCCTGCAACGATCTGTTTTGGGGCCACTGTGTTTGTCATTTTTATAAATGACCTGGATGAGGGTATAGAAGGATATTTCAGTAAATTTGCAGATAAGACTAAAGTTGGTGGAGTTGTGGACAGTGCAGAAGGATCTTGCAGATTACAGATGGATATAGATAAGCTGTAGAGCTGGACTGAGAGGTGGTAAATGGAGTTTGATGCAGACAAGTGTGACATGATTCACTTTGGAAGGAGTAACAGGAATACAGAGTACTGGGCTAATGGTAAGATTCTTGGTAGTATAGATGAGCAGAGAGGACTTGCTGCCCATGTACATAGCTCCCTGAAAGTTACCACCCAGGTTGATAGGGTTGTAAAGAAGGCATAGGGTGTGTTAGCTTTTATTGGTAGAGGGATTGAATTTCAGAGCCATGACGTCATGCTGCAGCTGTACAAAACTGTTGTGCGGCCACATTTGGAATATCATGGACAGTTCTGGTTGTCACATTATAGGAAGGAGGTGGAAGCATTGGAAAGAATGCAGAGGCGATTTACCAAGATGATGCCTGTATGGAGGGAAGACCTTATGAGGAAAGGTTGAGGGACTTAAATCTGTTTTTGTTAGAGAGAAGAAGCTTGAGAGGTGACTTAATAGAGGCATACAAGATGATTAGAGGATAGGGTGGACAGTGAGTGCCTATTTCCTCAAATAATGATGGCTAGCATGAGGGGGCAAATTGAGGGGTAATAGATATAGGACAGAGGTCAGAGGTAGTTCTTTACTCAGAGCATGGAATGCCCTGCCTGTAACAGTAGGGTGAACTTGCCAACATTAAGGGCATTTAAATGGTCATTGGATAAATATATGGGTGATAAATGAATAGTATAAGTTAGTTGGGGTTTAGATTGGTTTTACAGGTTGGTGCATCATTGAGGGCCGAAGGGCCTGTATTGCACTGTAATGTTCCATGTTCTTTTTAACACAATCAGTTTAAGAGTACTAGCAATAGAAATTCAGTACAGTGATAATGTATGTCATGACTGGTCGTAGTTGTGTGACATCTGCCTGATGCACACTCGCATGCACTTAGGCATCCATCTTAAAGCCAGCTCAATAAAGACTGAGTGCAACACTCGCAACGTTTGACACCATCCATGACAAACCAGTCACTTGATTGGCACCACATCAACAAACATTCATTAGATCCCTCTATTCCGATGTTCAGCTCCAACAGTGTAAACCATCTACAAGATGCACTGCAGAAATTCATCAAAGCTCCTTATACAGCACATTTAAAACCCACAGCAACTGCTATCAAAAGAGCAGAAGGCAGAAGATGCATAGGAACACCATCATGTTCCCCTCCAAACCATTCAACATCCTGACTGGAAATGTGTTGCCAATTTCTTTATCATTGCTGAGTCAAAATCCTTGAATTCTCTCCTTCGGGAGATATAGGCATGACTTAAACCAAATAGACTGCTTCAGTTCAAGACAGGAGTTTACCAGTATCTAATCCAGGGTGGTTAGGGATTGGCAATAAGTGAAGCACACTTCCCATAAGACCATAAAAATACACGACAAAGGAACTGATTCAGTCCATTGAGTCTGTTCTGCCATTTAATGAAATCATGACTGATCAAATAATCCTAATCTCTACTTTCTTGCCTTTTCCCATAACCTTTGATTCCCTGACTGATGAAAAACCTTTCTGCCTCAGTCATGAATATAGTTAATGTCCTAGCTTCAAAGCCGTCTGTGATAAAGAATTCTACAGATTCACTACTCTCTGAGAGAAGAAATTCCTCACCTCTGACCCCTTATGACTCCTTACTCTGAGATTATGTCCTTTGATCCTCAACTCTCCCACAAGGGGAAACAACTTTCTGCATCTACCCTGTAAGTACTCTAAGAATCTGATATATTTCTGTAATGTTACCTTTCATTCTTCTATATTCCAACAAGTACAGGCCCAATCTACTCAGCTCTTTTCAGAAGACAGTTTTTCCACACTTGGTATCAGCCGAGTGAACCTTCTCTGGACTGTTTTTACTCAGAATAGGGTTTCAAAACTGTTCACAGTTCTTCAAATGTGGTGTGATAGTGTGAAGCAAAACCCTCATAGTTTTATAAGCTATTTCCTTTGAAATTCTATTTCATTTCCAATTACTCTCTGAACATTTTTGGTAGTTTTTTTTATGAATAAAGGTTGAGGATTCCGAAGTCTCTCTGCTCTGTAGTTGTTTACAAACTTTGCCCATTTAAATAATAATCAGCTGCTTTATTCTTCTGCCAAAGTGCATTACCTCACATTTCCCTATGTTATATTTCATGTTATATTTTGTCCATTTACTTAACCTGTCTACTTTCTTGTGAAGGAGAAAGTGAGGACTGCAGATGCTGGAGATCAGAGCTGAAAATGTGTTGCTGGAAAAGCGCATCAGGTCAGGCAGCATCCAAGGAGCAGGAGAATCGATGTTTCGGGCATGAGCCCTTCTTCAGGAATGAGGCAAGTGTGCCAAGCAGGCTAAGATAAAAGGTAGGGAGGAGGGACTTTATTTCAATGCAAGGGGCCTAACGGCAGATGAACTCAGGTCATGGTTAGGAACATGGGACTGGGATATCATAGCAATTACAGAAACATGGCTCGGGGATGGGCAGGACTGGCAGCTTAATGTTCCAAGATACAAATGCTACCGGAAGGATAGAAAGGGAGGCAAGAGAGGAGGGGGAGTGGCATTTTTGATATGGGATAGCATTACAGCTGTGCTGAGGAAGGATTTTCCCGGAAATACATCCAGGGAAGTTATTTGGGTGGAACTGAGAAATAAGAAAGAGATGATAACCTTATTGGGATTGTATTATCGACCCCCCCCCAATAGTCAGAGGGAAATCGAGAAACAAACTTGTAAGGAGATCTCAGCTATCTGTAAGAATAATTGGGTAGTTATGGTAGGGGGATTTTAACTGGGACTGCTATAGTGTTAAAGGTTTAGATGGAGAGGAATTTGTTAAGTGTGTCCAAGCCAATTTTCTGATTCAGTATGTGGATGTACCTGCTAGAGAAGGTGTAAAACTTGACCTACCCTTGCGAAATAAGGCAGGGCAGGTGACTGAGGTGTCAGTTGGGGCGCACTTTGTGGCCAGTGACCATAGGGGGATTCTATTTGTTTTAAAATCGTGATGGAAAAGGATAGATCAGATCTAAAAGTTGAAGTTCTAAATTGGAGAAAGGCCAATTTTGACAGCATTAGGCAAGAACTTTCGAAGGTTGATTGGAGGCAGATGTTCGCACGTAAGGGGACGGCAGGAAAATGGCAAGCCTTCAGAAATGAAATAAGAGTCCAGAGAAAGTATATTCCTGTCAGGGTGAAAGGAAAGGCTGGTAGGTATAGGGAATGCTGGATGACTAAAGAAATTGAGGGTTTGGTTAAGAAAAAGAAGGAAGCATATGTCAGGTATAGACAGGATAGATCGAGTGAATCCTTAGAGTATAAATGAGGTAGGAGTATACTTAAGAGGAAAATCAGGAGGGCAAAAAGGGGACATGAGATAGCTTTGGCAAATAGAATTAAGGGAAATCCAAAGGGTTTTCACAAATATATTAAGGACAAAAGGGTAACTAGGGAGAGAATAGGGTTCCTCAAAGATCAGCAAGGCGGCCTTCGTGTGGTGGTACAGAAAATGGGTGAGACACTAAATGAATATTTTGCATCAGTATTTACTGTGGAAAAGGATATGGAAGATATAGACTGTAGGGAAATAGATGGTGACATCTTGCAAAATGTCCAGATTACAGAGGACGAAGTGCTGGATGTCTTGAAGCGGTTAAAGGTGGATAAATCCCTAGGACCTGATCAGGTGT
>NW_025203969.1:0-766 GCF_004010195.1 Chiloscyllium plagiosum
CCAGTGAATTCACAGCAGGCATTTATAGCTTGCCAGTCTAATTTAAATGAGGGTTGTGACCCAATTTTGAGCAGGCAGCAGGCACAAGGATTAGTCTAAGTTTGTAGTGACAGCCGTCTGCTGGCTAATATCACCTTGAATAAATTCAATGCAGCAGGAATTAGATGACTCTTGCCATTCCACAGGGATTTGTATTGGATCCACTTTTGTTTGTCATTGAAATCAATGATTTGAATGATAATATAGAAGGCATGATTATTAAGTTTGCGGAGGGCACTAAAGTTGATGACGCAGTGAGCAGTGAAGAAGGTTTTCCAAGATTACAAAGAGATTTTGATCAACTGGATCAATGGGCTGAGGAGTGGCAGATGGAGTTTAATTTAGGTAAATGTAACATACTGTATTTTTACAAAACAAATAAGGGCAGGATTTATTCAATTAATGGTAGGGCCTTGGGTAATGTTGCAGAACAGAGTGACTTGGGGAGTGAGTACATAATTCTTAGGAAGTTGCGCCACAGACAGGGTGGTTAAGAAGTTGTTTGCACTCTAGCCTTCATTTCCCAGACCTTTGTGTAGAGGATTTGGAATGTCATGTTGGGGTTGGACAGGATATTTGTGAGGTAACAACAATGACTGCAGATGCTGGAAACCAGATTCTGGATCAGTGGTGCTGGAAGAGCACAGCAATTCAGGCAGCATCCGAGGACAGGCAAAATCGACGTTTCGGGCAAAAGCCCTTCATCAGGAATAAAGGCAGAGAGCCT
>NW_025203969.1:1567-9000 GCF_004010195.1 Chiloscyllium plagiosum
AACCAGCTGAAAATAAATGGCAACATTTTTTGTCAGTTTATAAGGCAAGTAAGGACTGGGCCAAACAGAGGGACATGAGAATTTCTGCTCCTGAGCCTGAAGGACATATTTTTCTAATAAACCTGTTCAGAGATGTTATTGCACACCTCTGGAGCAGATGGGACTTAAACTCAGGCCTTTGGGTCCAGGAGCAAGGACAATACCACTGCCACAATTCCTCTGAGCCTGGAGGAGGTGGTTGTGTGTATTTGTGGCAGCTGGTATACCAAGTAAGCAGAGATTTCATGGCCTCTCTACATGCACTCTTGGACCTTATCAATAAAATCATCAGCAGTAAATTTATTGCATTCCAGCTTCAGTACTTATGGTTATGTAGGAGTCAAGTTGTCAGTGAAATTATGCCAATTATGCTGGAGGGCATTGAGGGGCATAATTGTGAGATTTCTTTCAGTGATGGAAATATCAGGAATTTCACCGTGACTGGTTGTCTCCCTTTTAAAGTGATCTTTCTGCAAAACATGTTCATAAGTTTGATTTTAACTAACTAATTTTCCAACTAATGAACTTTTTATTATCAATTTGCTTCATTTCATATGGACATCACATTGAACTTCAAAACTGCATTTTCCTTTGATAGTTTGTGATTACTTTGACTCTAGTTAATTGATGTTTCAGTAATGTACCAATTCATCAGTTCAACTCCTTACTACTTGAACTGTGTAACTTGTTGCAGTTTATGTGGGTCTGTGTGTTACTGTTTGTCATGTGCTGACAGGTTGTCCTTTTCTTTTCTGATCTACACACTCTGTAGATCAAATACAAGGAAGGTATTGGGAAAGGAACTGCAATCTCTGACCTGCCTGAGGTGAAGCGTGTAAAAGAGACACAGAAGAACATCAGCTCGGTAGCTGTTGGTTTTAATTCTCTGTGCTAACCTGTAATTTCAGCTTCCCACAGCACTAAACACAAGTCATACCATTTCAATTGTTTTCACTTGCTTAATATCCTGTGTGTTTATATTTACATTTTTCTAATTTTTTTTAAATGAGTATTTTTTGTGGAGCTTAAACCAGGGCTGTGCCAACTTTAAGGGATTCTCTAAAGAGAAAGAAGGCAGTTTTCAGAATCTGGTTTTTCAAATAACTTTTAGAAAATCAATCTGTAATGTTATACGAAGATAAAAGATAGCACAAAGTATTGTTACCCTTTCGTAATCAGTACTTCACTGGACTTGACGTCTTTAGAATTAGCTGGATTCAGGCTATTTTGAAATCAGCATTCCTCGGGTTTCAGAGATTTGCTGAATTCAATTCTCTGTTGGATTCAGTGCTCAATGCTTGATATGCTCAAGCCATATCTTCAGTTCCAATTTGTTTAATCAACTTTTTATTGCACAGCATTAGCCCTTTGCTGCTTCATCAGCACAAACAGGTTCTAGCTACAATAATCTTCTGTGAAATCTGAAATGATCCTAGTTCACATATCAGTTTGAATTTCAAATATTCTTGGGCATACATGAGAAAAGCATACTAGGAAAGCAGCAAACAAATTTGCCAACATCAGAATACAAATTCACTTTGTCTTTAATCTACCTATGTTCAGAAAAGCATAAATTCTCATTCAGTAAAAATATCTGTGTATGATTGTTCTATCTGCTATCTGGGCAATGTAATTGTTGTTTTTACCTCCAGAATAAACACCATCTAAGATATTTTTGATTCAGACTAATTGAAAGTACAGATAGTGTGCTGCAAGTGCTTGCATTTGGTGCTCATAAGAATGAATTTCTGACTGCCAGCTTGGGTAGTATTTGTAATCAGGAATGGGTAATTCCATTTTCTGAAACCAAATTTTGGCATAGCCCTGACCACTTTTTCTCATCCACTACATTTTCGCTAAAGCTGTTTCATTTTTACTTTAATAGAAACTAATTTTTGTTAACATCTTATTTTTTTAAACTTCTCAATCTTCATTTTTAACCTCATCGAGTTTTATTTCTGGTGAGTATTGAACATAATCTTCATTTTGGGTGCTTTACTTCTGCAGGTCTTATACAAAGAGAACCTGGGTAAAGGAATCGCTGTGGTGTACACCCCAGAGATGCAGCGCGTTAAACGCAATCAAGAAAATATTAGCTCGGTATTTAAGTTTAAGAAAAAAAACCATATTCACTGTTTTCCTTTTGCATTCTAACTTTTCCCCATTTTTTTGCTAATGCTTCTTTCCTCCTTTCTCATTCTTAATACCATAATGACCATGGCATTTTCACTATAACTACTGGTACTCCAAAGGCCCACTGACAAAAAAAACTAAGATTATACATAAGAGTGATGCGATGTTTAATTGGTGTCTCTCAAATCCAGCTCATTTTGTTAATGTGAGAGGGAAAGCACAGAAAGACATCTTTAATTGAGGTGTTATTACTTAGTTGTCTGTCATTTACTTAGCTTTTCAAAATCAAATAAAACATCATGGAAAATTAGACACTATAAAAAACATGGGAAACAAAATAATACCCATGAAACTTTGTGGTTGGTTCATGACCCCACTCTTGAAGTGTTTTGTTTTCTTGCTAGCTGGGAGGTCTCTCCCAATCTTGTCCTTACATCTATGTGCAGGCCGGTTGAATACAAGGAAAGGGAGGGATGAGAAAAACAAACATAGTGCCCACCAATGTGTATCTTTATTATGTTCTAACACTCACAGTTTACTATTAAATTGTGACTTGAATGCACCTAAAACCTGTATTGTCAGAAGGACATTCCATTCTAGTCCAACAATTGGTCTTGCTCAATCCAACCCCGTTTCCTTGCACTTTTACCTTTTGGAATGTGCTTTTTTCATTTCTTTTTAGTTTTCTAATTCCTAATAAATAGTATGTTCTCTGTTTTAATGTCATCTTATGGCTTTCATGTCCTACAAATCCTATGAAAGCAGAATTCTTGTGACAAATAACTTAACAAAATTGTTTGCTATCATGCTTACCTGTTATAGAGACGTACAGCATGGAAACAGACCCTTTGGTCCAACTCGTCTGTGCCGACCAGATGTCCTAACCTAATCTAGTCCCATTTGCCAGCATTTGGCCCAAATTCCTCAAAACCCTTCCTATTCATATACCCATCCAGATGCCTTTTAAATGTTGCAATTGTACCAGCCTCCACTACTTCCTCTGGCAGCTCATTCCATACACACACCACCCTCTGTGTGAAAAAGTTGCCCCTTAGATCCCTTTTAAATCTTTCCCCTCTCACCCTGAACCTATGCTCTCTAGTTCAGGACTCCCCTACCCCAGGGAAAAGACTTTGTCTATTTATCCTATCCATACCCCTCATGATTTTATAAACCTCTATGAGGTCACCCTTCTTTGGTGCAGGGAAACAATGGCAGCACCAAACTGGGACAAGGTGCCTTCTGTAAACCATAGGGGGATAATCAAATAATTTATGGCTAAGAATGTTGGCAGCAGAGACCAGGAACATGTTTTTTAGTTGAAGCAGCAAAATCTTTTCCATGTTTGATAAGTGAATGAATGAAATCATGGTCCTAGTTTGATTGGCTAATTTTAAAATTTATTTTAAATAAAAGGACACGTAAAAATGCAAAAATATTGAGTAATAGACAAAATAATTCTTTAAAAATTCATCTCCACTGTTAATACGAATTGTTTTTGGAGATCATTCATGCTGAGGAGGCCCATAGTATTATAATGTAAATCAGAAGCAAAGTTTTTTTTCCCCTCTTATACCTCAAAGCCAAAGATTGAAAATTAATCTCATTAACTTGCTTAAGTCTTATTCCTAACAAAACAGCTAACCCTATCATCACCACGACTGTGCACCTAGGTAAAGTAAATATGGAGAAATGAGATACCCTAGTTCAGGATGGTCTGTTCAGCAATTTCCCTCTTCCTTTTACAGATACTATACTCTGACAGCTTCCGGAAGCAAGTACAAGGTCGAGCAGCTTATGTGTTGGACACACCAGAGATGAGACGTGTCCGGGATTCTCAGCGCAATATATCAACAGTAAGTTAATATCAGTGCCTGCCTCTTTAATAACAACTGAAAAAACACATGAAGATGTTCCAAAAACATTTTTATGTTATCCTTCCAATTAAGCTATGTATTAAATGCAGCATACTCTCAATAAAAATTACATAAGCATATTCAGTGTGTTCCATAAATCAAAGTTAAAACTCACACAAAACAAGGTTATAGTCCAAAAGGTTAATTTGGAAGCACTAACTTTCTGAGCGCTGCTCCATCATCAGGTGGCTGTGGAGCAGGATTATAAAACACAGAATTTATAGCAAAAGATCACCGTGTCATGCGTGCAGCTGATACAATATATTGAACAAACCTGGATTGCAAGGAGAAAGTGAAGACTGCAGATGCTGAAGATCAGAGCCAAACAGTGAAGAGTTTATACTTGAAACGTTGACTCTGCTGCTCCTTGGATGCTGCCAATCCTAGATTGCTGTTAAGTCTTTCATCTTTTAGAATGGGCTGCAGGTTTTGGTTCACTAATATGTAAATCCCAAAACTCCTTTCAAATCACATTCTCAAGCTAAGTTAAGGTTTTATAATAAAAAAAGGAGACATCTCAGCTCAGACAATGCATTCAAAGTGTGAGGTTAGAGTCTGTCTGTATCCCAATCTTGATTCAGATAGGTTCTATTTCCAAAGTAGGAATTTATAAAATGTTATGTGGATTGATTGCCTGCAGATTGTGTGCTTTTTGAACAAAATTGAATGGTTCTCCAATTACAATTTCAGAATTGCAAATGCCAATTCACCCCACAGACGTGTGTGTTTGTGTGTGTGAGGGTGAGAGAGAGAGTGTGCATGTGTGGGAGAGAGTGAGAGTGTGTGTGTGCATGTGTATGAGTCTGAGAGAGAACTTGTGTGTGAGATAAGGTCTGCCTGAGTGTGTGAGTGTGTATGTGTGTGAGTGTATAGTGTAATGGAATCACCTAAAGTGTGAGACACTCTCACACTCACACAGACCCTCTCTCAGCCACACACATACAACCCCCATACACACACAAACACACACTCCACTCACACACTCTCTCCCACACACAAACACACACATACTCTCTCTCTACTTACCTCTCCCTCATATACATGCACACACACACAAAATATGTCTATGGAGTGAATGTGCATTTGCAGAATTGTAATTCCAGATACATTCTATTTTGTTCAAAAACTACATAATCTGCAGGCAGTCAATCCGTTTAACATCTCATAAATTCCTACTTTGGGAATAGAATCAGTCTGACTTAAGATTGGGATACAGATAGACACTATCTTCAGACCTTTAATGCATTGTCTGAGCTGAGATGTCACTTTTGTTTTATATAAAACCTTAACTTATTTTGGGCAGGACGATGGCACAGTGGTTAGCACTGCTGCCTCACAGCGCCAGAGACCTGGGTTCAATTCCCGCCTCAGGCGACTGACTGTGTGGAGTTTGCACATTCTCCCTGTGTCTGCATGGGTTTCCTCCGGGTGCTCCGGTTTCCTCCCACAGTCCAAAAATGTGCAGGTCAGGTGAATTGGCCATGCTAAATTGCCTGTAGTTGAAAAATGTGGTGCTGGAAAAACACAGCAGACTAGGTAGCATCTGAGGAGCGGGAGAATCGACATTTCGGATGCTGCTGTGTTTTTTCAGCACCACATTTTTCAACTCTGGTTTCCAGAATCTGCAGTCCTCACTTTCTCCTAAATTGCCTGTAGTGTCAGGCGAAGGGGTAAATGTAGGGGAATGGGTGGGTTGCGCTTCGGCGGGTCGGTGTGGACTTGTTGGGCTGAAGGGCCTGTTTCCACACTGTAAGTAATCTAATCTAATCTAACCAATCGTGAGAATGTGATTTGAAAGAAGTTCTGGGATTTACATATTAATGAACCAAAACCTGCAATCCATTCTAAAAGATGAAAGACTTAACAGCAATCAACGTTTGTTCAATATATTGCTTCAGCTACATGCATGACACTGATCGTTTACTATAAATTCTGTGTCTCATGATCCTGCTCCTCAGCTGCCTGACGAAGGAGCAGCGCTCCAAAACTTCGTACTTCCAAATAAACCTGTTGGACTTTAACCTGGTGTTGTCTGATTTTCCTGCTCCTCAGAAGCTGCCTGAACTGCTGTGCTTTTCCAGCATCACTCTACCTCCAGAATCTGGTTTCCAACATCTGCAGTCATTGTTTTTACCTAGTTGATTTTTAACTTTGCCCATCCCAGTTCAACTCCGGCACCTTTATATCATAAATCAAAGATAAAGTAGAAACTAAATTTCTCTGAAAACTATTCTTCAATTTTTTTTCTCCTTTTCTACTTTATGCCTTCAGAAAGTGATCATTCATGAGGGTTAATGCTTCAGTACCTTGCTGAAGCTGCCATTCTCCAAAACACAAGCCTAATATTGGGTGACAGGCTATTTGGCCAAATGAGGGTGGTCAGAGTCTGACATCTCAAGCCCGAACATATCCTTTCCTTATACATTGCCCTCACTTTCCAGTTGGGTTCACTGCTTTGTGATTATAATGGTTGGTGTCTTGCTCCACTTATGCCAGAGTTAACTATTATAGCATAGACCAAGGATTTTGTGGACTTTAATAGAGTCATAGAGATGTACAGCACAGAAAATGATCCTTTGGTCCAGCTCATCCATGCTGATCAGATATCCTATATAAATCTAGTCCCATTTGCCAGCATTTAGACCATATCCCTCTAAATGTTTCCTATTCATATATTCTTCCAGATGCCTTTTAAATGTTGCAATTGTACCAGCCTCCACTACTTCCTCTGGCAGCTCATTCCAAACATGCACCATCCTCTGTGTGAAAAAGTTGCCCTTCATGTCCCTTTTTAAATCTTTCCCCTCTCACCGTAAACCTATGCCCTCTAGTTTTGGACTTCCCCACCCCAGAGAAAAGACCGTGTCTATTTATTCTATACATGCCCCTTATGATTTTATAAACCTCTGTAAGGTCGCCACTCAGCCTCCAAAACTCCATGCAAAATAGTCCCAACGTATTCAGCCTCTCCCTATAGCTCAAACCCTCCAACCCTGACAACATCATTGTTAATCTTTTCTGAACCTTTTCAAGTTTCACATCCTTCCTATAGGAGGGAATCCAGAATTGTACGCAATACCCCAAAAATGGCCGAACCAATGTCCTGTATAGACACAACATGACCTATCAACTCCTATACTCAATGCACTGACCAGTAAAGGCAAGCATACAAACTTATAGTTTTAGTCCTGTCAGTGAACAACAATCCAGATATAAACCGTGTTCACTTCAATAAAGTAATAAAGCAAAACAAAGTCACCTTATCTACTACTGTTCCTATCACACTTCAAGTTAAAACAAAATGAATGTGAAATACTTAATATTTCCATTGCAGTTAACAGCCTG
>NW_025203970.1:0-9000 GCF_004010195.1 Chiloscyllium plagiosum
GTCGTCAACATGAAAAATTGCCCGTATTGGACTGTCTTTTGGATGAGACATTAAACTATAAGCCCATCTGCCAACTCAACGGCATACAAGAAATCCCAAGGCCCATTACTGAAGAACAACAGGGGAGTTAACCATGGGGCTGTGGTCAATAATTAATTCTTAATCAACATCCCAATAACAGGTTATCTGATTGTTATCACAGTGCTGTTTGTGGGGGGTTAGCTGTATGCGAATTGGCTGTCAAGTTTTCCATATTACAAAAGTGGCTGTACTTTAAAGTGTATTTCAGTAGTTGTATAGCACTTTGAGGTGTCCAATGGTCATGACAAGTGCCATAAAAACAAAAGCCTTTTTTGTTTAATCCTCCTCTGCACAAGCAGTTTTTTTCAAATTTGGCATGCAACTTTTGAGTAGAACTCTGGCAATCTGTGAATTGCATGGGAGGTAGAGATCACCGAAGGCCGCATTGGAAACAAAGTAAAGTCCAATTCCAATTCACAGTGCATGCACAATGCAAGGTAAGTAAGTGTGGTGAGTTGCAAATGCAAATAGCCACATGGGAATATGATGTGGACATTCACAAAAGGGCATATGAAATACTCCTGGATACAAAATGTTCAGCAGAGAAGAGACATGTGAGTATTGTTTAATGAGAATATTACAGCACTGAGGAGCAGGATCTATTTGGTTCATATTAAGAAATGATAGGGATATCACTTTCACTACTGCTATTTTCTATATGCCATTAACTTCAATATGCAGGTGGACTGGGTAAATAATGTTGTTAGTGGATCTAAAGAAAGGGAATTCATGGAATGCTTACAGGATAGCTTTTTGGAACAGCTTGTCATGGAGCCCACAAGAGAGCAGGCTATTCTGAACCTAGTGCTTTGCAATGAACCAGACTCTATAAAAGATCTTAAAGTAAGGGAACCCTTACGAAGTAGTGACCATAATATGGTAGAGTTCAGTCTGGAGTTTGAAAGGGAGAAGGCAAAATCGGATGTAATGGTGTAACAGTTGAATAAAGGGAATTATGAGGGCATGAGAGAGGAACTGACTAAAATAGACTGGAAGCAGAGGCTAACCGGGAAGACAGTAGAGCAAAAATGGCAGGAGTTTGTAGGTATAATTGAGGACACTGTACAGAGGTTAATTCCCAAGAAAAGAAAGATTAACCGGGAAGGGATTAGACAACCTTGGCTGACAAAGGAAGTCAGGAAATGTATTAAAGAAAAAGAGAGATCCTATAAAGTGGCTAAGAACAATGGGAAATCAGAAGATTGGGAAGGATACAAAAGCAAACAGAGGATAACAAAGAGTGTAATAAGAAAGGAGAGGATCAAATATGAAGGTAGGCTAGCCAGTAATATTAAAAATAATAGTAAAAGTTTCTTTCAGTACATAAGAAACAAACGACAGGCAAAAGTAGACATTGGGCCACTTCAAACTGATGCAGGAAGCCTAGTGATGGGAGATAAGGAAATAGCAAGAGAACTTAACAAGTACTTTGCGTCAGTCTTCACAGTGGAAGACATGAGTAATATCCCAAAAATTAAAGGGTGTCACGGGGCTGAGTTGAGTATGGCTGCCATTACGAAAGAGATAGTGCTAGAAAAGTTAAAAAGTCTTAAAATTGATAAATCTCCTGGCCCCGATGGGATACACCCTAGAGTTCTGAGAGAGGTGGCTGAGGAAATAGCAGAGGCATTGGTTGAGATCTTTCAAAAGTCACTGGAGTCAGGAAAGGTCCCGAATGATTGGAAGATGGCTGTTGTAACCCCCTTGTTCAAGAAAGGATCAAGGCAAAAGATGGAAAATTATAGGCCAATCAGCTTAACCTCGGTGGTTGGTAAAATTCTAGAATCCATCACTAAGGATGAGGTTTCTAAATTCTTGGAAGAGCAGAGTCTGATTAGAACAAGTCAACATGGATTTAGTAAAGGGAGGTCATGCCTGACAAACCTGTTGGAATTTTTTGAAGAGGTAACAAGTAGGTTAGACCAGGGAAACCCAGTGGATGTGGTCTATCTAGACTTTCAAAAGGCCTCTGATAAGGTGCCACACGGGAGGCTGCTGAGCAAGGTGAGGGCCCATGGTGTTCGAGGTGAGCTGCTGGGATGGACTGAGGATTGGCTGTCTAACAGAAGGCAGAGAGTTGGGATAAAAGGTTCTTTTTCAGAATGGCAGCCGGTGACAAGCGGTGTCCCACAGGGTTCACTGTTGGGGCCGCAGCTGTTCACGTTATATATTAATGATCTGGATGAAGGGATTGCCACCCTGAACCCCGCGATTCAATTCCAGGCTGTAACTCATTCCGGGCTATCTGTTATTCTGTATATAAACCACCCTGAACCCCGCGATTCGAATCAAGGCTGTAACACTCTCGGGGCTATCTGTTCTTCTGTCATATAACCCACCCTGAACCCTGCGATTAAATTCCCGGCTGTAACTCACTCCGGGCTATCTGTTATTCTGTACATAACCCACCCTGAACCCCGCGATTCAATTCCAGGCTGTAACTCATTCCGGGCTATCTGTTATTCTGTATATAAACCACCCTGAACCCCGCGATTCGAATCAAGGCTGTAACACTCTCGGGGCTATCTGTTCTTCTGTCATATAACCCACCCTGAACCCTGCGATTAAATTCCCGGCTGTAACTCACTCCGGGCTATCTGTTATTCTGTACATAACCCACCCTGAACCCCGCGATTCAATTCCAGGCTGTAACTCATTCCGGGCTATCTGTTATTCTGTATATAAACCACCCTGAACCCCGCGATTCGAATCAAGGCTGTAACACTCTCGGGGCTATCTGTTCTTCTGTCATATAACCCACCCTGAACCCTGCGATTAAATTCCCGGCTGTAACTCACTCCGGGCTATCTGTTATTCTGTACATAACCCACCCTGAACCCCGCGATTCAATTCCAGGCTGTAACTCATTCCGGGCTATCTGTTATTCTGTATATAAACCACCCTGAACCCCGCGATTCGAATCAAGGCTGTAACACTCTCGGGGCTATCTGTTCTTCTGTCATATAACCCACCCTGAACCCTGCGATTAAATTCCCGGCTGTAACTCACTCCGGGCTATCTGTTATTCTGTACATAACCCACCCTGAACCCCGCGATTCAATTCCAGGCTGTAACTCATTCCGGGCTATCTGTTATTCTGTATATAAACCACCCTGAACCCCGCGATTCGAATCAAGGCTGTAACACTCTCGGGGCTATCTGTTCTTCTGTCATATAACCCACCCTGAACCCTGCGATTAAATTCCCGGCTGTAACTCACTCCGGGCTATCTGTTATTCTGTACATAACCCACCCTGAACCCCGCGATTCAATTCCAGGCTGTAACTCATTCCGGGCTATCTGTTATTCTGTATATAAACCACCCTGAACCCCGCGATTCGAATCAAGGCTGTAACACTCTCGGGGCTATCTGTTCTTCTGTCATATAACCCACCCTGAACCCTGCGATTAAATTCCCGGCTGTAACTCACTCCGGGCTATCTGTTATTCTGTACATAACCCACCCTGAACCCCGCGATTCAATTCCAGGCTGTAACTCATTCCGGGCTATCTGTTATTCTGTATATAAACCACCCTGAACCCCGCGATTCGAATCAAGGCTGTAACACTCTCGGGGCTATCTGTTCTTCTGTCATATAACCCACCCTGAACCCTGCGATTAAATTCCCGGCTGTAACTCACTCCGGGCTATCTGTTATTCTGTACATAACCCACCCTGAACCCCGCGATTCAATTCCAGGCTGTAACTCATTCCGGGCTATCTGTTATTCTGTATATAAACCACCCTGAACCCCGCGATTCGAATCAAGGCTGTAACACTCTCGGGGCTATCTGTTCTTCTGTCATATAACCCACCCTGAACCCTGCGATTAAATTCCCGGCTGTAACTCACTCCGGGCTATCTGTTATTCTGTACATAACCCACCCTGAACCCCGCGATTCAATTCCAGGCTGTAACTCATTCCGGGCTATCTGTTATTCTGTATATAAACCACCCTGAACCCCGCGATTCGAATCAAGGCTGTAACACTCTCGGGGCTATCTGTTCTTCTGTCATATAACCCACCCTGAACCCTGCGATTAAATTCCCGGCTGTAACTCACTCCGGGCTATCTGTTATTCTGTACATAACCCACCCTGAACCCCGCGATTCAATTCCAGGCTGTAACTCATTCCGGGCTATCTGTTATTCTGTATATAAACCACCCTGAACCCCGCGATTCGAATCAAGGCTGTAACACTCTCGGGGCTATCTGTTCTTCTGTCATATAACCCACCCTGAACCCTGCGATTAAATTCCCGGCTGTAACTCACTCCGGGCTATCTGTTATTCTGTACATAACCCACCCTGAACCCCGCGATTCAATTCCAGGCTGTAACTCATTCCGGGCTATCTGTTATTCTGTATATAAACCACCCTGAACCCCGCGATTCGAATCAAGGCTGTAACACTCTCGGGGCTATCTGTTCTTCTGTCATATAACCCACCCTGAACCCTGCGATTAAATTCCCGGCTGTAACTCACTCCGGGCTATCTGTTATTCTGTACATAACCCACCCTGAACCCCGCGATTCAATTCCAGGCTGTAACTCATTCCGGGCTATCTGTTATTCTGTATATAAACCACCCTGAACCCCGCGATTCGAATCAAGGCTGTAACACTCTCGGGGCTATCTGTTCTTCTGTCATATAACCCACCCTGAACCCTGCGATTAAATTCCCGGCTGTAACTCACTCCGGGCTATCTGTTATTCTGTACATAACCCACCCTGAACCCCGCGATTCAATTCCAGGCTGTAACTCATTCCGGGCTATCTGTTATTCTGTATATAAACCACCCTGAACCCCGCGATTCGAATCAAGGCTGTAACACTCTCGGGGCTATCTGTTCTTCTGTCATATAACCCACCCTGAACCCTGCGATTAAATTCCCGGCTGTAACTCACTCCGGGCTATCTGTTATTCTGTACATAACCCACCCTGAACCCCGCGATTCAATTCCAGGCTGTAACTCATTCCGGGCTATCTGTTATTCTGTATATAAACCACCCTGAACCCCGCGATTCGAATCAAGGCTGTAACACTCTCGGGGCTATCTGTTCTTCTGTCATATAACCCACCCTGAACCCTGCGATTAAATTCCCGGCTGTAACTCACTCCGGGCTATCTGTTATTCTGTACATAACCCACCCTGAACCCCGCGATTCAATTCCAGGCTGTAACTCATTCCGGGCTATCTGTTATTCTGTATATAAACCACCCTGAACCCCGCGATTCGAATCAAGGCTGTAACACTCTCGGGGCTATCTGTTCTTCTGTCATATAACCCACCCTGAACCCTGCGATTAAATTCCCGGCTGTAACTCACTCCGGGCTATCTGTTATTCTGTACATAACCCACCCTGAACCCCGCGATTCAATTCCAGGCTGTAACTCATTCCGGGCTATCTGTTATTCTGTATATAAACCACCCTGAACCCCGCGATTCGAATCAAGGCTGTAACACTCTCGGGGCTATCTGTTCTTCTGTCATATAACCCACCCTGAACCCTGCGATTAAATTCCCGGCTGTAACTCACTCCGGGCTATCTGTTATTCTGTACATAACCCACCCTGAACCCCGCGATTCAATTCCAGGCTGTAACTCATTCCGGGCTATCTGTTATTCTGTATATAAACCACCCTGAACCCCGCGATTCGAATCAAGGCTGTAACACTCTCGGGGCTATCTGTTCTTCTGTCATATAACCCACCCTGAACCCTGCGATTAAATTCCCGGCTGTAACTCACTCCGGGCTATCTGTTATTCTGTACATAACCCACCCTGAACCCCGCGATTCAATTCCAGGCTGTAACTCATTCCGGGCTATCTGTTATTCTGTATATAAACCACCCTGAACCCCGCGATTCGAATCAAGGCTGTAACACTCTCGGGGCTATCTGTTCTTCTGTCATATAACCCACCCTGAACCCTGCGATTAAATTCCCGGCTGTAACTCACTCCGGGCTATCTGTTATTCTGTACATAACCCACCCTGAACCCCGCGATTCAATTCCAGGCTGTAACTCATTCCGGGCTATCTGTTATTCTGTATATAAACCACCCTGAACCCCGCGATTCGAATCAAGGCTGTAACACTCTCGGGGCTATCTGTTCTTCTGTCATATAACCCACCCTGAACCCTGCGATTAAATTCCCGGCTGTAACTCACTCCGGGCTATCTGTTATTCTGTACATAACCCACCCTGAACCCCGCGATTCAATTCCAGGCTGTAACTCATTCCGGGCTATCTGTTATTCTGTATATAAACCACCCTGAACCCCGCGATTCGAATCAAGGCTGTAACACTCTCGGGGCTATCTGTTCTTCTGTCATATAACCCACCCTGAACCCTGCGATTAAATTCCCGGCTGTAACTCACTCCGGGCTATCTGTTATTCTGTACATAACCCACCCTGAACCCCGCGATTCAATTCCAGGCTGTAACTCATTCCGGGCTATCTGTTATTCTGTATATAAACCACCCTGAACCCCGCGATTCGAATCAAGGCTGTAACACTCTCGGGGCTATCTGTTCTTCTGTCATATAACCCACCCTGAACCCTGCGATTAAATTCCCGGCTGTAACTCACTCCGGGCTATCTGTTATTCTGTACATAACCCACCCTGAACCCCGCGATTCAATTCCAGGCTGTAACTCATTCCGGGCTATCTGTTATTCTGTATATAAACCACCCTGAACCCCGCGATTCGAATCAAGGCTGTAACACTCTCGGGGCTATCTGTTCTTCTGTCATATAACCCACCCTGAACCCTGCGATTAAATTCCCGGCTGTAACTCACTCCGGGCTATCTGTTATTCTGTACATAACCCACCCTGAACCCCGCGATTCAATTCCAGGCTGTAACTCATTCCGGGCTATCTGTTATTCTGTATATAAACCACCCTGAACCCCGCGATTCGAATCAAGGCTGTAACACTCTCGGGGCTATCTGTTCTTCTGTCATATAACCCACCCTGAACCCTGCGATTAAATTCCCGGCTGTAACTCACTCCGGGCTATCTGTTATTCTGTACATAACCCACCCTGAACCCCGCGATTCAATTCCAGGCTGTAACTCATTCCGGGCTATCTGTTATTCTGTATATAAACCACCCTGAACCCCGCGATTCGAATCAAGGCTGTAACACTCTCGGGGCTATCTGTTCTTCTGTCATATAACCCACCCTGAACCCTGCGATTAAATTCCCGGCTGTAACTCACTCCGGGCTATCTGTTATTCTGTACATAACCCACCCTGAACCCCGCGATTCAATTCCAGGCTGTAACTCATTCCGGGCTATCTGTTATTCTGTATATAAACCACCCTGAACCCCGCGATTCGAATCAAGGCTGTAACACTCTCGGGGCTATCTGTTCTTCTGTCATATAACCCACCCTGAACCCTGCGATTAAATTCCCGGCTGTAACTCACTCCGGGCTATCTGTTATTCTGTACATAACCCACCCTGAACCCCGCGATTCAATTCCAGGCTGTAACTCATTCCGGGCTATCTGTTATTCTGTATATAAACCACCCTGAACCCTGCGATTATATTCCAGCTGTAACTTCCTGTCAGGGTTGAAAGGGAAGGCTGGTAGTTATAGGGAATGCTGAATGACTAAAGAAATTGAGGGTTTGGTTCAGTAAAAAGGTGGAAGCATATGTCAGGTAGAGACAGGATAGATCGAGTAAATCATTAGAAGAGTATAAAGGAAGTTGGAGGAAACTTAAGAGGGAAATCAGGAGGGCAAAACGCGGACATGAGATAGCTTTGGCAAATAGAATTAAGGAGAATCCAAAGTGATTTTACAAATAGATTAAGGACAAAGGGTAACTAGGGAGAGAATAGGGCCCCTCCAAGATCAGCAGGGCGTCCTTTGTGTGGAACCACAGAAAATGGGGAAGATATTAAATGAATATTTTGCATCAGTATTTACTATGGAAAAGAATATGGAAGATATAGACTGTAGGGAAATCGATGGTGACATCTTGCAAATTGTCCCGATTTACAGAGGAGGAAGTGCTGGAAGTCCTCAAACGGTTAAAGGTGGATACATCACCAGGACCTGATCAGGTGTACCGGAGAACTCTGTGGGAAGCTCGAGAAGTGATTGCTGGGCCTCTTGCTGAGATATTTGTATCATCGATAGTCACAGGTGATATGCCGGAAGACTGGAGTTTGGCAAATGTGGTGCCACTGTTTAAGAAGGGCGGGAAAGACGAGCCAGGGAACTATAGACCGGTGAGCCTGACCTCGGCGGTGGGCAAGTTGTTGGAGGGAATCCTGAGGAACAGGATGTACATGAATTTGGAAAGGCAAGGACTGATTCGGGATAGTCAACATTGCTTTGTGCGTGGGAAAACATGTCTCACAAATTTGATTGAGTTTTTTGAAGAAGTAACAAAGAAGATTGATGAGGGCAGGGCATTAGATGTGATCCATATGGACTTCAGTAAGGCGTTCGACAAGGTACCCCATGGGAGACTGTTTAGCAAGATTAGATCGCATGGAATACAGGGAGAAGGAGCCATTTTGATATAGAACTGGCTCAAATGTAGAAGATTTGGTGGTGGAGGGTTGTTTTTCAGACTGGAGGCCTGTGACCAGTGGAGTTCCACAAGAGTCGGTGCTGGGTCCTCTACTTTTTGTCATTTACATAAATGATTTTGGTGCGAGCATAAGAGGTACAGTTAGTAAGTTTGCAGACGATACCAAAATTGGAGGAGTAGTGGACAGCGAAGAGGGTTACCTCAGATTACAACAGGATCCGGACCAGATGGGCCAATGGTCTGAGAAGTGGCAGATGGAGTTTAATTCAGATAAATGTGAGGTGCTGCATTTTGGGAAAGCAAATCTTTGCAGGATTTATACACTTAATGGTAAGGTCCTAGGGAGTGTTGCTGAATAAA
>NW_025203971.1:0-949 GCF_004010195.1 Chiloscyllium plagiosum
TCCCACAAACAGCAATGATCAGATATTTTTTGTCATGATTGAGGGAGAGATATAAGCCAAATCACCAGGAGGGATATTCCTGTTCTACTAAATAATATTACAACATCTTCTAACTACATCTGAGAGAGAGAGCCAACGCATAGCTGGTTTCATAACTCCAGGTGGCACCTCTGACTGTGCAGCACTCTCTCAGGACTGAACTGAGGTGTTAACCTACATTATTCAGTATCTGTGCTTTTTTCTCTACTTATCTTCTGGAGAGAACTCGGTTGTGGAGGGTGCAGCAGTGATGGCAGTGGCTGGGGGTCTAGAGTGGGGACTTTGGCAGTCAGCAATGAGGTGGTTGGTGTGCCTGGGCAAAGCCCTGGGTTAGCAGTATTGTGGAAGTGGCTGGGGGCCCACAGTGGAACTCTCACGGCCTGTGTTGTGGTGGCTGGTGAGCCTGGATGGCAGTCAGCAGAGAAGAGGCAGTGCGGCGGCACGGGGATTGAGAGATCGAGTCCAGTGCAGGGGGAGAAACTGAGCCCACCGCAAGGGGAAAGAGATCTAGCCCAGAGCAGAGGGAGAGTTCGAGCGCAGTGCGGGTGAGAGAGATCGAGCCCAGTGTAGTGGGGGAGAGATCAAACTCAGTGTAGAAGGGGTGAGATCGAGCCCAGTACCGGGGCGAAATCAAGCCCAGAGCGAGGGGAGAGATCGAGCCCAGTGTAGTGGGGGAGAGATTGAGCCCCAGTGTAGTGGGGGAGAGATTGAACCCCAGTGTAGTGGGGGAGAGATCGAACTCAGTGTAGTGGGGGAGAGATCGAACTCAGTGTAGTGGGGGAGAGATCAAACTCAGTGTAGAAGGGGTGAGATCGAGCCCAGTACCTGGGCGAAATCAAGCCCAGAGCGAGGGGAGAGATCGAGCCCAGTGTAGTGGGGGAGAGATTGAACCCAGCACGAGGGGAGAAAT
>NW_025203971.1:4660-9000 GCF_004010195.1 Chiloscyllium plagiosum
ATATTCCAACAGTGTCCTAACCAATGTCCTGTACAGCCACAACATGACCTCCCAACTCCTATACTCAATACTCTGACCAAGAAAGGAAAGCATACCAAACACCTTCTTCACTATCCTATCTATCTGCAACTCCACTTTCAAGGAACTATGAACCTGCACTCCATGGTCTCTTTGTTCAGCAACACTCCCGAGAACCTTACCATTAAGTCTATAAGTCCTGCTTAGATTTGTTTTCCCAAAGTGTAGCACCTCACTTTTATCTAAATTAAACTCCATCTGTCACTTCTCAGCCCATTGGCCCACCACCCTCTGTCTTCTACCTTTGAGCCAGTTCTGCATCCAAATGGCTAGTTCTCCCTGTATTCTATGAGATCTAACCTTGCTAACCAGTCTCCCATGAGGAACTTTGTCGAATGCCTTACTTAAGTCCATATAGATCCCATTCTGTCCTCATCAATCCTCTTTGTTACTTCTTCAAAAATCTCAATCAAGTTTGTGAGACATGATTTCCCACACACAAAGCCATGTTGACTAATCAGTCACTAACCTGTCCCTCAGGATTCCCTCCTGCAACTTGCCCACCACTGACGTCAGGCTCACCGGCCTATAGTTCCCTGGCTTGACCTTACTTACTTTCTTAAACAGTGGCACCACGTTAGCCAACCTCCAGTCTTCCGATACCTTACCTGTGACTATCGATGATACAAATATCTCAGTAAGAGTGAAGTATCTCTCTACAGAGATTCACATTTAAAAAAGAAAAACTGTTTCTGTAAATTAGAGTTATTCTTGAAGGCAAAAAGGATAAGGCATCAAATGTTCCAACGTCTGTTATTCTGATGTTTTGAACCTGTTGTCAAGTTGGCTCTGGAATCTTTGCAGAGACACCTTGTCAGGAAACACAGTATTGAGAATTTCCTTCAGTCACCTTTTAATAAAAACAAATGCTTTTTACCTAGAAATCAACAAGAGATTTTATTGCAGAATGAGGTAAGATATGTTTGACAGGCATCTCTTATAGGCTCAGCAGCTAATTCCAGATTCCAAAGCATTCTCCATCCCATCACTGTTCAAAACACCTCAGCAGGGGTCTACAGCAAAACAAGCCATTGCCACTAGTCATGTGGTTTCTAGAAAGCCTTGTTTAAAACATTTTCAAACGTTGAAAGTGTTTATTCAATGACCTCTTGAAAATAACTACTCCAGGTATTTCCACAAAACATGCGACAAATCAAATTTTCCACAATATTTCAAATGTAAGCCTTCTGAGAAATATTAAGTATGTAGTATCTTTGCAACACTGCATCTCTACTACAGTTCTCATCTCACTGGGATTCAGGAAAAACAGTTCCAGTGTAAGTATATAACCTAAGTACTTGACTTCAGGCATCTTTAATTGGATCTTTTACTTCTTGTTCTGTTCTATTTTCTTATCAAAGTTTTGTTTTGCAGCTCTGTGATGACTGCCTCTTTTATTTTCATTTGCTTATGTTCAGCTGTCAGCCCCTTAGAGACAATTTCTTCTCCTTATCTTTATTTCCAGTTTAAGGATCACTTGAATTTGTGGGGCCATCTGTTCCTCTATCTTGTCTTTAAGGCTGTACCTGAGGGCAGCTAGAACCCTCCTTGGCAGATACTGGATTGGTTTCACACGCATCTATTTTGGGAAGATGTTCACCAGAAATACACTCAAGACATCAAAAACAACTTTGTAATCTTCCAAATATGCTCAGCAGTCAATGGCTTAGTGACCTGAAAAACACTGCAAATCTCTCCTGGAACATTTAGTGTTATCACTAGGACTTTGGGCTTGCTTCTGCTGAGATAATAAATGTTAAACAGTTTTATTTATCTGGAACAGCAGTTTTTTTTAAATTCAGTCACAGGATGTGAACATCATTTTCTGGGCCAGCATTTATTGCTCATTTCTAATTGCCCAGAGGGCAGTTAAGAGTCAACCATATTGCTGTGGGTCTGGAGTCATATGTAGGCCAAACCAGGCAAGGAAGGAAATTTCAGGCCAGATTGGTAAGGATGACAGATTTCATTCCCTCCAGGACATTAGTGAACCAGATTGGTTTTTTTGACAATCGACAATGGTTTTGTAGTCATCATTAGATTCCAGATTTTTATTGAACTCAAATTTCACCAAGTGCCATAGTAGGATTTGAACCCTGATCCCCAGAATATTACCTGGATAATACCACTAGGTCATCACCTCCCTCCTATAGCATCAGACTTTCTGCATCATTAGTCCTCTGGAATGAATGTTGTTCCATAGTAAAGCATCAATTATGCGGCACCAATTTGATCAACTTCACATTGGTCTGAGAAGCTTATAAAGTTGCATGAAGCACCATTGTCCTTTTGGCACTTGCCGGACACCTGATGTTCCCCTTCTGCAATCATCAAATAACAATCACAAACTATCAGCCTTAGAATTGATAATGCAAGCTGCTGTTTGGTGGAGACTGATTTGTCAGAATCAGTGGTTGGCATCTCTCTTGCAGCCATCTTTAGTGTTTTGCTTTACTACGTTTTAGCTAAGCACTAATAGGGGAAATGATTCCGCTTCTTAGAGTTACGGCACTGCTTTTTGCATGCTGAAAATGCACCTTTTTAAATCTGATGTCCTCCATAATACTTACACCCTGTCCTCTTGGCCCTGATCTTTCTGCTTGCCCTTTTACAAGTCGTTCTTTCTCTTGTCCAATATGCTGTTTTATTTGGCCTAGATTGTCTCTTAGCATAATGCAAAGCATTGTCTGTTCTCCTGTAAATACAATCTGGCTGTTGATTGATTTAAAAACCTCACAGCTCCTACTCATTTCAATTGCTGTCTTGACAGCAAGTTTCTCCTCTGTCAGCAGATGTGTTTTAATGACAAGATGTCTTAGAGAGAGAGATTCTCTGCAATGCAGAAAGAGGCTATGCAACCTATTTAGTCTGCACTGATCCTCTGAAGAGCATCACCCAGACCCAGCCCTCTTCCTTATTCCAGTAACCCTATATTTACCATGGCTAATCCATCTGGCCTGCACACCTCTGGATACTAATAGACAATTTAACTTGGTCAATCCACCTAACCTGCACATCTTTGGACTGTGGGAGGAAACCAAACCACCTGGTGGAAACCCATGCAGACACGGGGAGAATGTACAAACTCCACACAGCCAGTTGTCCGAGGCTCAGAATTGAACGTGGGTCCCTGGTACCGTGAGACAGCAGTAAGCCACCGTAATAGCTAAGACAGTCTTATCTAGCAAGTTTTGAGAAAATTTGTAGCTCAGGTTGAGGTTCTGGATGTAGGTTTGCTCACTGAGCTGGAAATGACCGAACTTTCACGATGAAAACGAACCTTCCAGCTCAGCGAGCAAACCTACATCCACAGTTCTATCTCTAATTAATTAAACTTCAGCTGTCAGTGTTACCACACTGATTAATATTCTCTCTCTCCCCTTGAACTCTGGTGTTGAACACATATAGTTCAAAAATAACATTAATAGAGGGTTTATTGTGTGTCCATGAGGCTTTCAAAATTTCTACAATTTTGTGTTTTTGTTCCTCAGTAAGATCTAGCATGCAATACATCTTGCAGCACTAATAAGATAGTTGCTGCTCTTATTTACTCCCATTTTTTTTTCAATTTTGTAACTATTAATAACACGGTGGCACAGTGGTTAGCACTGTTGCCTCACAGCGCCAGAGACCCGGGTTCAATTCCCGACTCAGGCGACTGACTGTGTGGAGTTTGCACATTCTCCCCGTGTCTGCGTGGGTTTCCTCCGGGTGCTCCGGTTTCCTCCCACAGTCACAAAGATGTGCAGGTTAGGTGAATTGGCCATGCTAAATTGCCTGTAGTGTTAGGTAAGGGGTAAATGTAGGGGTATGGGTGGGTTGCACTTCGGGTCGGTGTGGACTTGTTGGGCCGAAGGGCCTGTTTCCACACTGTAATGTAATCTAATGTAATCTAATCTATTTCACAGTATCAACACTGAGTACAAAAAGATCCAAATCTGTCTCATGCATCCTCTCATATCCATCACATCAGGAAGCAGAAAATTTAGATTCATATAACACTTCAAAGTTGCAGATTGCAGTGTTAATGCTTTTTTACTGTGTTTTTACAATAGTTGGCACTCCTGTAATATTCAAAATTCACTCAATCTCAGCTTTGCAAACATGTTTCATGTAATGTATTTTAATGGTGCCACAAACTAAAATGATTCTAATGAGTAAAGCACTTACAGCAAGGGTATAAGTCATATGGCTATGATAAATCAGCTAGAACACTATGCACAAGTGTATTTCTCCAAGTCAATGATTTGGCACATGTAAAC
>NW_025203972.1:0-9000 GCF_004010195.1 Chiloscyllium plagiosum
TAGCCTCTGACTTGCTCTTGTAGCCACTGTGTTTATGTGGTGAGTCCAGTTGAGTTTCTGGTCAAAGGTAACCCCAAGGATGTTGACAATGGGGCATTCAGTGATGGTAATACCATTGAATATCAAGGAGGCATGGTTAGAGTGTCTCTTACTGGTGAAGGTCATTGTCTGGCCATTGTGAGGCATGAATGTGACTTGCCACTTGTCAGCCCAAGCCTGGATATTGTCCAGATTTTGTTGCATCTGAGCACAGACTGCTTCAGTATCTGAGGAGTCACAAATGGTGCAATCATTGGCGAACATCCTTATGACAGAGGTAAGGTAATTGATGAAGCAGCTGAAGATTGTTGGGCCTAGGACACTACCCTGAGGATCTCCTGCAGAATGTCCTGGAGCTGAGGTGACTGACCCTCCACAACCATCTTCCTATGTGTCAGGTATGACCCTAACGACCGGAGTGTTTGTCCCCTGATACCCATTGATTCCAGTTTTGCCCGGGCTCCTTGATGCCATACTCAGTCAAATGCAGTCTTGATGTCAAGGGTTGTCACTCTCCTCTCACCTCTGGAATTCAGCTCTTTTGTCCACGTTTGAACCAAGGCTGTAATGAGGTCAGGAGCTGAGTTATCCTGGGGGATCCCAAACTGGGCGTCACTGAGCAGGTGCTGCTTGATAGCACTGTTGGTGACCCCTTCCATCACTTTACTGATGATGGAGAGTAGGCTGATTGGACGGTAATTGCCCGGGTTGGATTTGTTCCTGCTTTTTATGTACAGGACATATCTGGGCAATTTTCCATATTGTCAGGTAGATGCCAGTGTTGTAACTGCACTGGAACAGCTTGGTTAGGGGAGTGGCAGGTCCTCGAGCACAAGTCTTCAGTACTATTGCCGGAATGTTATCAAGGCCCACAGCCTTTATAGTATCCTGTGTCTCCAGCTATTTCTTGATATCATGTGGAGTGAATCAAATTGGCTGGAGACTGGTCTCTGTGATGCTGAGGAGGCTGAGATGGATCATCTGCTCAGTACTTCTGATGAAGATTGTTGCGAATGCTTCAGCCTTATCTTTTGCCCTGATGTGCCGGGCTCCTCCGTCATTGAGGATGGGGATATTTGTGGAGCCTCCTCCTCCAGTGAGTTATTTAATTGTCCACCAACATTCACAACTGGATATGGCAGGACTGCAGAGCTTAGATCTGACCTGTTGGGATCACTTAGTTCTGTCTATCACTGGCCGTTTATGCTGCTTGGCAAGTAGTCCTCTTTGGTGGCTTCACCAGGTTGACACCTCATCGTCTTCAGGTCTGCCTGTTGCTGCTCCTGCACTCTCCATTGAACCAGGGTTGATCCCCTGGCTTGATGGTAATGGTTGAATGGGGGATATGCTGGGCCATGAGGTTACAGATTGCACTGGAATACAGTTCAGCTGCTGTTTATGGCCCACAGTGCCTCATGGAATCCCAGTCTTGAATTGCTAAATCTGTTTGAACTCGTTCCATTTAGCACAGTGATAGTGCCACACAACACACTGGAGGTTACTCTCAATGTGAAGGTGGGACTTTGTCTTCACAAGGACAGTGCGATGGTCACTTTTACTGATATAGTCATGGACAGATGCATGTGCAGCTGGCAGATTGGTAAGGATAAGGTCAAGTATGATTTTCCCTCTTGTTGGTTCCTTCACCACCTGCCACAGAACTAGTCTGGCTGTTATAGCCTTTAGGACCCGGCCAGCTCCAGCAGTAATGCTGCTGTCAAGCCATTCTTGGTGGTAGATATTGAAATCCCCCATGCAGAGTACATTTTGTGCCTTTGCCACCCTCAGTGCTTCCTTCAAGTGTTGTTCCACATGGAGGAGTACTGATTCATCAGCCAAAGGACGACAGTACATGATAGCCAGTAAGAGGTTTCCTTGCCCATGTTTAACCTGAAGCCATGAGATTTCCTGGGGTCTGGAGTCATTGTCAAGGACTCCCAGGGCAACTCCCGCCAGACTGTATCCCACAGTGCCACCCCCTCTGCCGGGTCTGTCCTGCCAGTGGGACAGGACGTATCCTGGGATGGTAATGGTGGTGTCTAGGGTGTTATCTGTAAGGTATGATTCTATAAGAATGACTATATCAGGCTGATGCTTGAGTAGTCTGTGAAACAGCTCTCCCAGTTTTGGCACAAGCCCCCAGATGTTGGTAAGTAGGATTTTGCATGGTCAACAGGGCTGTTTGTGTTTTTGCTGCTGTCTTTTCAGTTCCAAGGTCGATGCCAGGTGGTCTGTCCAGTTTCATTTCTTTGTTGTGACTTCCTAGCGATTATACAATTGAGTGGCTTGCTGGACCATTTCAGTGGGCAGCTGAGAGTCAAACATATTGCTGTGAGTCTGGAGTCACATGTAGGCCAGACCAAGTAAGGATGGCAGATTTCTTTCCCTGAAGGGCATTAGTGAAACAGATGGGTGTTTCCAACAATTGACAATGGTTTCATGGTCAGCACTTGACCTTTAATTTCAGATTTTTTAAAAATGAATTCAAATTCCACCATCTGCCCGTGCAGGATTCAAACCCAGGTCTGGAATTCTGGATTAATAGTTGCACGATAATACTACTAGGCCATTGCCTCTCCCCAAGTACTGAATGGAACCTCCTTCGTGCAAATTGTTTGGATGGAGCTTATTTTGTCAGGTGTGCCCAGGAAGGATTCCTGACTCAAAATGCAGTTAGGCCGACCAGAAGGGAGGCCATATTGGATTTGGTGCTTTGCAACGAAGCAGGTCAGGTGTCAGCTCTCTCAGTGGGAGAATATTTCGATGACAGTGAACACAACTCCCTGACTTTACTCAAGGAGAGGGATAAGAACAGATGGTATGGGAAAGGAATCAATTGGAGGAGGGAGAATTACAATGCTATTAGGTAGGAACTGTCGAGCATAAGATTACTTACAGTGTGGAAACAGGCCCTTCGGCCCAACAAGTCCACACTGACCCGCTGAAGCGCAACCCACCCAGCCCCATTCCCCTACATTTACCCCTTCACCTAACACTACGGGCAATTTAGCATGGCCAATTCACCTAACCTGCACATTTTTGGACTGTGGGAGGAAACCGGAGCACCCGGAGGAAACCCACGCAGACACGGGGAGAACGTGCAAACTCCACACAGAGAGTCGCCTGAGGCGGGAATTGAACCCGGGTCTCTGGCGCTGTGAGGCAGCAGTGCTAACCATTGAGGCAAGGAAGGGATGGTAGGGTGAAGGAACCTTGGGTGACAAGGGAAGAAGGAAGCTTACCTAAGGTTGAGGAGGCAAGGATTAGACAGGGCTTTAGAGGGTTACAAGGTAGCCAGGAAAGAACTGAAGAATAGACTTTGGAGAGCGAGAAGGGGGCATGAAAAAGCTTTAGGGGGTAGGATTAAGAACAACCCCAAGGTGTTCTACACTTATGTGAGGAACAAAAGGATGGCCAGAGTGAGGGATAGTGGAGGGAACTTGTGTCTGGAGTCAGAGGAGATAGGGGAGTCCTTAATGAATGCTTTGCTTCAGTATTCACTACTGAGAGTGAACTTGACATTTCTGAGGACAGCGTGTAACAGACTGATATGCCAAAGTAGGTTGATGTTAGGAGGGAGGATGTACTGGAAATTTTGAAAAACATGAGGATAGATAAATCCCCTGGGCCAGAAGGGATGTAGCCTAGGTTACTACAGGAAGTGAGGGAAGAGATTGCTGCACCTTTGGCAATGATTGTTGTGTCCTCACTGTCCACTGGAGTAGGGCCAGATGATTGGAGGGTGGAAAATGTTATTCCCTTGTTCAAGAAAGGGAATAGGGATAATCTTGGAATTACAAATCAGTCAGTCTTCTGTCGATGGACAAAGTATTGGAGAGGATTCTGAGAGACAGGATTTATGATTATTTGGAAATGGAAGGGTGGGTTAGTAAGTTTGCTGATGACACAAAGGTTAGTGGAGTTGTGGATGGTGTGGAGGGCTGTTGTAGGTTGCAATGGGACATTAACAGGATGCAGAGATGGGCTGAGAAGTGGCAGATGGAGTTCAACCTGGAAAAGTGTGAAGTGATTCATTTTGGAAAGCTGAATTTGAATGCAGATTATAGGGTTAGAAGCAAGATTCTTGGAAGTGTAGAGGGACAGAGGGATCTTGGGTTCTATGTTCACAGATCCCTCAAAGTTGCAACTCAGGCTGACAGGATTTTTTAGGAGGCCTACAGTGTGTTGGCTTTCATTAACAAGGGGATTGAGTTTAAGAGCCACGAGGTTATGCTGCAGCTCTATAGAGCCCTCGTTAGATCACACTGGGAATATTGTGTTCAGTTCTGGTTGTCTCATTATAGGAAAGATGTGTAAGCTTTAGACAGGGTGCAGAGGAGATTTCCCAGGATGCTGCCTGGACTTGGGAATATTGTGTTCAGTTCTGGTTGTCTCATTATAGGAAAGATGTGTAAGCTTTAGACAGGGTGCAGAGGAGATTTCCCAGGATGCTGCCTGGACTGGAGGGCATGTCTTATGAAGAAAGGTTGAGAGAGCTTGGCTTTTCTCATTGGAGCAAAGGAGGATGAGAAGTGACTTGATAGAGGTGTACAAGATGATGAGAGGTATAGATAGAGTGGATAGCCAGAGACATTTTCCCAGGGTGGAAATGACTATCATGAGGGGTCATCATTTTAAGGTGATTGGAGGAAGGTTTAGGGGAGAGGGAGGTTCTTTACACAGAGAGTGGTGGGTGTGTGGAATGCACTTACTAAACCACCCTTCCATTTCTTCGTCCAAGTCATTTATAAAAATCTCAAAGAGTAGACGTCCCAGAACCGAGCCCTGTGGAACACCACTGGTCACTGGGCTCCAGGCTGAATACTTTCTGGCTACTATTAACCTCTGTCTTCTATAGGCCAACCAATTCTGCAGTAGCACCAGATACATTAGAGACATTTAAGCAACTCTTGGATAGGTACACGGATGATATTACAATGAAGGGTATGAAGGTTAGTCTGATCTATATGTCTCAACTAAGTCACCTCTCAAACGTCTTCTCTCTAACAAAAACAGCATCAAATCCCTCAGTCTTTCTTCATAGAACCTTCCATCCATACCAGGCAACATCCTGGTAAATCTCCTCTGAACCCTTTCCAAAGCTTCCACAACCTTCCTATAATGCAGTGACCAGATCTGTACACGATACTCCAAGTGCGGCCGCACCAGAGTTTTGTACAGCTGCAACATGGCCTCATGGTTCCAAAACTCAGTCCCTCTACCAATAAAAGCTAGCCCATCCTTCTATGCCCTCATCCAGGTCATTTATAAAAATGACAAACAGCAGTGGCCCCAAAACAGATCCTTGCAGTACCTCACTAGTAACTGAACTCCAGAATAAACATTTCCCATCAACCACCACCCTCTGTTTTCTTTCAGCTAGCTAATTTCTGATCCAAACCACTAAATCCCCCTCAATCCCGTGTCTCTGTATTTTGTGCAATAGCCTACCGTGTGGAACCTTATCAAATGTCTTACTGAAATCCATATACACCACATCAACCACTTTACCCTCATCTACCTGTTGGTCACCTTCTCAAAGAACTCAATAGGGTTTGTGAGGCACGGCGTACCTTTCACAAAACGGTGTTGACTATTCCTAATCAACTTATTCCTTTCTTGAGGATTATAAATCCTATCCCTTATCACCTTAGCATACAGCCCATGACTAATTAGGGCACTAACCAGTTATTATACCAACCAGTTAAAGATCAGAGGAGCTGCACCACCTGCTACCTGTACTAAAGAGATGGGGAAACAGGCTGGGTCCCCCAACCTGGGCACATACACACAACCTGGTCACAAGGCAGTCCATTCCCACTGACCTGATAAACACTGAGGAGGAAAGCCTTACACAGCACAGCAATATCGACTGGGCTGAGCAGCAGCAAACAAGATCTTATTCTGAACACAGTCACATCCCACGTGCCTTGGGCCATCCTTAAAAGCCTGTAGTACCCCCTAGACAGGGTCTGTCGGTCTGGAGCATGGTTCCTGAGATTGACCCCAGACATGGCAGACAGGGGGAGATTGGTGTCCCTTTGCAGGCAGGGTCCTGGGCTCCTGCTGGATGTGGGGGGCCACAGGTGGGACTTCCCCTCCCCCAGAGCCAGCAGGTGAGACCCTGCCCAGCCTGGTCTGAGGTTACCCCCTCCCCAGGTCAGTGCAGTCTCAGTGTTTGGAAGGATGCCCAGAGCTGTAGGAACAAGGTCAATGACCTTCTCCACTCCTCCAGGGTAAGTGCCACCATCTTCTCTCGGATACTGCACCCACCTCCCACCAATGCTCATCCTCCCCCACTCTCACTATTTACCCATAACATCCTCCCACACCCGCCCCAATCCCTGCTGCCCACTCTCTCTCTCTCTCTCGAGGCATTCCCGCCCCCCCGCACCAACATTAGTAGATATGCCACCCACTTTCATCCTCTGTAATACCCATCTCTCTCTCATTCCAGGAGGGAATAAGTCTCCCAATGGGGCAGAAAGGGACGAGATGGGCATTGGCCTGTCATTCAGCTCCCTACCTGTTATATGGTGAGGATCCTGACCCGGAGCACCCAGAGGGGTTGACTGACTGTGTCCAAGCCCCTGGGGTGGTCGCGGAGGCTGCTCCTGTCTTACATCTGGGACCCTCTGAGTAAAGGCAAAACTCCCTTTGGGTAAGATCAGAACGCAGTTCTTAATGAGGTGAGTTCGGCTGTCAACAAGGAAGCCCAAAAGTGTGAATCACCGTCAATTGGCAACTCGCTGCTGCCCTGCCAGAATCTCACCGTGCTCCTGGTGAAAGTGTAAAAGATAGATTAAAGTGATCTCAACATTGAGAGTGGCCTCACTAGATTCTCGTCAGAGTGTGCACATTTTACTGTATTTGCCCACTCTGCCGCCTATCCAAGCCACCCTGCAGCCTCGCAGCACACATCAGCCGAGAAGGGGCAGTTAAAGGAAGGCAGGGAAGAAATAATGGATGGTCAGACCATCATTTTCCAGTCTTCACTCAAAACTGGGATAATGTGAAAGAACTCTGAAGGCTGTACTTTTGTTTTAGATAGTGAGTGAGGGATAGACTTTAATTACTGACCAATTCAGTCTATCCTCAGCAGTGGGCAAATTGTTCATGAATTGATCACCATCTCCCAGATTTTTGATGATCTATTCTAAATTAACCTCGTTTTCTCAGATTTAAGGCATGTGAATGTACTCATTCTGTCTGTATGCCTTGTAGCTTTCTAATCCCATGTTGCTCAGCTCCTGAATACCAAGATAACATCAGTCTGTAAGTCCCAAGACTGTATTTCTGACCTTTTTTTAAATTAGAAAAGTACATTAGCTGCTTCACAGTCTCAGATTACTGCTTCAATTTTAATGATCTGCAGAAAATGTTCAATCCAGACCTGGCTTCCGCATCCCTAATCTATTACCTACTAAATATTTAGCAATTTTACATTCACACAGTTATTTCAAGACTGTGTTGCAACATTCTCTGTAGCGGGGTTTCTGCAGCACAGGTATCTATGGCAGGGGCATATGTGATACCAGGTTATGGTTCAACAGGTTTATTTGAAATCACAAGCTTTCAGAGTGCTGCCCCTTCATCAAGTGACCTGACCTTCACCAGACAAAGGAGCAATGCTCTGAAAGCTTGTGATTTCAAATGGACCTGTTGGACTGCACCCTGGTGTCACATGACCTTTGACTTTGTCCACCCCAGTCTAACATGGCACCTCCACATCAGATGTATATGCAGCAGAGGTATCCATGGCAGAGCTTTTGTGACAGGGGTTTGTGTGATAGGAATCAAAACAGCTGACCATCAGATGGGAGGTCCGAGTGATGGTCCTTACCACTAATATGGCCCAATGAGGAATCATGAAGCCTGATCAAAACCAGAAATCACTGGGATCTAATAATAAAATTCTCTGGTGCTTAGAGTCATACCTGGCACATAGGAAGATAGTTGTGACTGTTGGAGTCAGTTATCTCAGCTCCAAGACATCTGTGCAGGAATCCCTCAGGGTAGTATCCTTGGCCCAACCATCTTCAGCTGCTTCATAAATGACCTTCCCTCCATCATAAGGTCAGAAGTGGAGATGTTCACAATGATTGCACAATATTCAGCACCACTTAGGGCTGATGTTCTTGCAAGCTGCATAACTAGGCAAGAAGAGAGAGCTTTAATCTAAACAAGGGGATAAATCAAGGAATAAAACTGAGGCAGGAGAGCAAAGTGCTACAAAGAAACATGAAGGTCAGAGGATGGCAGGAAGGAATGGAAAGAACAAAGAACAAGGAACCTTACAGCACAGGAACAGGCCCTACAGCCTTCCAGGAAGGAATGGAAAGGAACAAGCCTGAGAATATACCAACAGTCAAGTTAACAAATACAAAATTGAACACTTGATACCTGAATTGATAGCACATGTTGAACAGAATAAATGATTTGAGGCACACACCATGGGTGCTGGGGAAAAAATAAGCACTACCGCACTTAGGTGGTAGTGTGGGGGTAAAAAAGAAAAGAAAAAAAAACAGGAGTCGGGGATAAAATAAGCACTACCGCACTTAGAAAAAAAAAGAAAAAGAAAAAAAAATAAATGATTTGAGGTGTGGCTGTAAGTAACAATTAGTCATGAATATTGAGGGAATTGGCATTTGAGAAGATTAGGAAGCTTAGTAAAGGAGGAGGGGTAGCACTGTGGATCAAGGATGGTTTTGGTGCCATGGTTAGAAATGACCTTCATTCAGGTGATCAGGATGTTGAATCCATTTGGATGGTAATGAGGAATAGTCAGGGAGAGAAATCACTTGTAGGAGCGGGCTACATACCCACCCCAATCAGTAACTACAATATGGGTTGATGTACATGACAAATATTGGATGGTAATGATAAAGGAACGTCAATGATACTGTGTGACTTTCATTTACATATGAAATTGAAGAATCAGCTCAGGAGCAGTCGCCT
>NW_025203973.1:0-428 GCF_004010195.1 Chiloscyllium plagiosum
AACCTGAACAAATAAAAAATGTAGTTCAATTATGTCACAATAAGCAATCACGGCCAGTGAATGCACCTTAAAATGCTCAATTCTACCATGGCTACCACCAACCTCACAAGTTGCTCAATGTACCCGTGTGGGCGGCACGGTGGCACAGTGGTTAGCACTGCTGCCTCACAGCGCCAGAGACCCGGGTTCAATTCCCGCCTCAGGCGACTGACTGTGTGGAGTTTGCACGTTCTTCCCGTGTCTGCGTGGGTTTCCTCCGGGTGCTCCGGTTTCCTCCCACAGTCCAAAGATGTGCAGATCAGGTGAATTGGCCATGCTAAATTGCCCGTAGTGTTAGGTAAGGGGTAAATGTAGGGGTATGGGTGGGTTGCGCTTCGGGGGGTCGGTGTGGACTTGTTGGGCCGAAGGGCCTGTTTCCACACTGTAAT
>NW_025203973.1:8652-9000 GCF_004010195.1 Chiloscyllium plagiosum
GGAACACAGCAAGGCAGGCAGCATCAGGAGGGAGAGGGACACAGCAAGGCAGGCAGCATCAGGAGGGAGGGGGACACAGCAAGGCAGGCAGTATCAGGAGGGAGAGGAACACAGCAAGGCAGGCAGCATCAGGAGGGAGGGGAACACAGCAAGGCAAACGTCGACGTTTCGGGTGTAATCCTTCAGGACTGGGCAGGATGCTCCCTCACCCGCTGATCTCGGCAGCGAGAATCTTTACGGGTGAATTTCGTGATCCGAATGAAAAATTATTAAAACAATAATGCATGCAGAATGGTTTGTATTTTTAAAAGTCGAGAATTCTCCTGCTCCTGGGATGCTGCCTGACCT
>NW_025203974.1:0-2571 GCF_004010195.1 Chiloscyllium plagiosum
CTGAATTGCCTGCCTGTGCTCCTAATTGTTATGTTCTTATGTAATACTTAGGATCTCCAGTGGTTTGATGTTCCTTTTGAAAAAGAATGTTTATGACTGTCCTGAGCCTCTCTCCCTTCTTAACACATTTAAAGGAAACATTTTTTTTGTCCCACTTCTGTAGTTTTCCTTTCTTAATGCTTCCTTTTCTGAAGACTCCTTAGACTTTCCTACTCTGTAATCAGTCTCCTGTTTACTACCTAGCAATAAGCTTTGGTATATCCAAAGTTATTACAATGAAAGCACTTTAATTTCTATTTTTTTTTGTATATTCAGGGTTTCTTAACTTGATTTTTTACAATGAAAGCACTTTAATTTCTATTTTTTTTGTGTATTTCAGGGTTTCTTAACTTGATTTTTCTCTGTTTTGCTCTTTCCTCTATTTTTAATCTTTGCATTTTTCTTTCTGTCTCAATCTAGTTTGTTTGTTCATTTATATTTGTATCTTAGCTAATTCCAACAGTGTTATCCTATTCTCAGGTTGATTTTCTTCCAGCTGTAAATATTGTTTCAAACCCTTGAATTACCTCATCCAGAGGACGTGCCGCTTTTACCTCTGCCTTTCATTCATCTGCTAAACCCCTCAGTTTATCTTTGTTCCAAATAATCCACTATTATATATTGCACTTCCAGAAAACTCTTAGCAATACTCAAAGCAATATACTTACCACAACTTAGCTGGTGTATGTCAAGAACCACCACATAGCTATTACTTTGACAAGAAAGGTCATAAGTCACATGACACCAGGTTATAGTCCAACAGGTTTATTTGAAATCATAAGCTTTCGGAGCACTGCTCCTCCTTCAGGTGAAGTGAAGGGAGAATAATAGGCACAGAATTTATAGGCAGAGAGATCAAAAGATAGTACAGATGGTGTGAGAGGATTGTCCACAGGCTGAATAATAAGTCTATGCAGGTTATCAGAAGTGTCAGATGGTGTGAGTAAAGTGTCAACAGCTGAATAGCCAGTGAAACGATGATTTATAATCTGATTAACCGAGGCACAGAGATAATTACAAAAAAATTAATAATAAGATAGCGCTGGAAACAAACCAAATGGCTAGAATAACATGATATCTTTGAGTCATTTGCTGAGGGTCTAACCAAAGTAACAAGTAATCCAAAACTGTACAAGCTAATTATGGTAGAGAATTCATAACAAGTTATCAAGGAGATGCTATCAAAAAGGACAAAGATTCCTCTTAAATCCAGCAAATGCAATAATTCTGGATAATGCACCATTTGCTTTGACACCAGTTGATTATATTACAGGACAGAGTCAGTCCCAGACTTAGCTTGATATATCATATTTCAGTATTTTTTCATTTTAATGAGGTGGCCCTCACTGAGACTGGTGCAAATTTTATTTTAATCATAAACAGAAGTTTATTATGCAAAAAAAGTGGAGATAAACTTGAATAAACAATAAATCTGTTTCCAAATTCAAAGAGTTTTAAACACATATAAAAATATATGTTTTTTTTTCATTTGTGGGACATGGGCCTCACTGGTTGACCAGCATCTATTACCCATCCCTAGTTGCCCTTGAGAAGTTGTTGGTGAGCTGCCTTCTTGAACTGCTGCAGTCCCATACTGTGGGTTGACCCACAATGTCACGAGGGAGGGAGTGACTTGATTTTGACCCAGTGACCATGAAGGAACGACAATATATTTCCAAGTCAGGAGGGTGAGTGGCTTGGAAGATAATTTGCAGGTAGTGGGGTTTACATGTATCTGCTGTACTAATTCGACTAGATGGAAGTAGTCATGAGTTTGGAAGGTGTTGTCTGAGGAACTTTGGTGAAGTTCTGCAGTATATCTTGTAGATAGTCTGTGGTGGAGGGAGTGGATTCTTGCGCATGTGGTGCCAATCATCCTGGATGGAGTCAAGCTTCTTGAGTGTTGTTGGAGCTGTACCCATCCAGGCATGTGGGGACTATTCCATCACACTCCTGACTTGTGCCTTGCAGATTGTGGACAGGCTTTGGGAGTCAAGAGGTGAGTTACTGAACACAGTATTCCTAACCTCTGATCTGTTCTTGTAGCCACTGCATTTAAGAGGTGAGTCCAGCTGATTTATGGTCAATGATAAGCCCCAGGATATTGATAGTAGGGGATTCACTAATGATAACACCATTGAATGTCAATGGCATTGTTAGATTGCTTCTTATTGGAGTTGATCATTGTCTGGGTCAAATATTGCATGCCATTTTTCAGTCCAAGCCTTGATATTGTCCAGATATTGTTGCATTTGAACATGGACTACTTCGGTATCTGAGGAGTCAAGAACTGAGCTAAACATTGTGCAATCAGCAGTGAACATCCCCACTTCTGATCTTATGACAGTGTTATGGACTAGGCCAGACCACTCAAAACATTTTTAAGCAGGCAGCCCAGACGAGAATTTTGCAATTTGTTTTGACAAGTGTACAGTGAACATTACTGAGCTGAAAATGTGTTGCTGGAAAAGCGCAGCAGGTCAGGCAGCATCCAGGGAACAGGAGAATCGACGTTTCGGGCATAAGCCCTTC
>NW_025203974.1:8555-9000 GCF_004010195.1 Chiloscyllium plagiosum
CGATGCAGGTTTTGCAATTCCAGCAGTGGCAGGGGAAGGTGGCAGGTGGGGAGGGTGGGTTGCTGGAGGGGCGTGGACCTGACCAGGTAGTCATGTAGGGAACGGTCTTTGTGGAAAATGGATAGGGGTGGGGAGGGAAATATATGCCTGATGGGGGGGTGCGTTTGTAGGTGGCATAATTGTTGGCGGATGATGCGGTTTATGTGGAGTTTGGTAGGTTGGAAGATGAGGACCAGGGGGTTCTGCCCTTGTTGTGGTTGGAGGGGTGGAGTTTGAGGGCGGAGGAATGGAACATGGATAAGATGCCTTGGAGGGCATCTTCAACCACTTGGAAAGGGAAATTATAGTCTTTAAAGAAGGAGGCCATCTGTTGTGTTCTGTGGTGGAACTGGTTCTCCTGGGAGCAGATACAGCAGAGGCGTACAGTATAGCATTTTTGCAGGAG
>NW_025203975.1:0-982 GCF_004010195.1 Chiloscyllium plagiosum
AATTAGAAAATGGGCTTTAATCTGATTCAGGTTCCAATTAGATTCCCTCACAATGTTCCCTGTCTCTCTGTGATGATTGTGTTGATAATGATGTTGCCATTCAGTTCTGCTTCAGAAAGCTTGCCTGCAGTTTACAGTTTGCGTGATTTAGTGAGTCACTCAGCATTAACTGGTGTACCTCTCAGTGCCATTACCTGAGGACAGTAATTGGGTTGGTGATGGATGTAGGTAAGGGACAAGTAAATGGCTTTTTCATTAAACTGGCTAAATGATTCCACAAAGACCAAGCAGTTAGAGTCACAATCTCCTATATTCCCTTCAGAAAGGAGTGCAGACACATTCTACTGACTGACCACGAGACCACCTGCCATTCAGCCCATTGAGACTGTTCCACCATGAAATTAGATAATGGCTGATCTGATAACCTTCAACCCCACTTTCCTCATAACCCTCAACCCTTTCCTGATTAAAAATCTGTCCATCTCGAGACTCGGCAAGATGGTGGTGATTCAGTAGAACTGTTGTGGACAGCTCTGCCTAACAGCCAAGGCATACCGGTGTTTTTTGCCATCCCTGGCCAACTTATGTGGTGGAATTATTAGTTTAAAACCTTACAGAACATATATTTGTTAATATTTGGGAGTGGGAAGGATGCCAAAGGGAAAAGGAGCAAGCAAACAGCAGCAGGGAGGACATCCCCTGCAGCACCTACCACACCAGAGACTGCAGCAGGAGCAGCCTCTCCTGAGCCCCCCCGGGGACCTGACAGACTCACAGGAATTGGCTGCGGCGATGGAGAGACTTACCTTGAAAGTTGGGGCTGCGATTGAGGAGATCTGTGGAGAGATTCGTGCCCAGGTCCAACCCATCGCATCCATGCTGCAGAAGCACAAGCAGGAGATGCAGGGCCTCGGGGAGAGGCTGGAGGAGGTGGAGGGTCGAACTAAGGCCTCGGAAGCTGCGATGGAGTCCTCATCCAGTC
>NW_025203975.1:7496-9000 GCF_004010195.1 Chiloscyllium plagiosum
TGGCACGGGCAGCAAACCAGAGAAAACAACTCTGTTTGTCCTAGCTCTAAGCTTCCATCCTAGCTCCCTGAATTTCTGCCTCAAGTCCCCAGCTCTCTTCCGACCTATGTCGTTGGTGCCAACGTGGACCACGACATAGGGCTGCTCTCCCTCCCTCCAAAGGATCCCAAAACCACGATCAGAGACGTCACAGACCCTGGCACCTGGGAGGCAACACGCCAACCGTGAGTCTCTCTCGTCCGCACAGAACCTCCTATCTGTCCCCCTAACTATGGAGTCCCCAGTGACTAATGATTTGTCAGTTATCTTAACTAGGGTGTTTGCTTAACCAGGATGGTTAGATTTGTCAAGCCCTGGGCCCTGGAGGGGTCTCCTGAGTTAATACGGGTATATATACACAATGCTCCCGTTCCTCTGTTTGGGAGCTTTGCGCCGAGCATAGCTGTTCTGTATTGTGTTTATTTTTGCTTTTCTTTCTTTTTTTTGGTGTTGCTTTGCACAGTGTTAGGGTTTGTTTTGTATTAGAGGGTAGGTTAGTAGTTAGGAGACAGTGGTTGTATTGTTTTTGTGTTTTCCTTCCTTTTATTATACTGATATTTGTTATTGATTGTATTTTTCAATAATTTTATATGTTTGTAAAGTTTTTAAAAAGTTGTTAGTAAATATATTTATTAAAAAAAATCTGTCCATCTCAATTCTGAATAAATTTAATGAGCCAGCCTTGACAGCCCTCTGTGGGAAAGAATTCCACAGATTCACTTCCGTCAGAGAAGAAATTCCTCACGTTTGTCTTAAATGTGCAACTCTACATTCTGAGATGAGGGTCTCCCACATCAGGAAACAACCTCGTTGTATCTACCCTGTCAAGTCCCCCAAGAATCTTCTATGTTTCAATCAGGTCACCTCTAATTCTCCTAAACGCTAATGAGTACAGGATCAATCTGCTCAACCACTCTTCATAAGACAGACCCACCATCCCGAGGATCAGCCAAGTGACCGTTCTCTGGACTGCCTCCAATGCCACTATATCTTTCCTTATATTAGAGGACTAAAGCTGATCACAGTATTCCAGGGTGTGAGCTAAATGGTTTGAGCAAAGCTTCGCTATTTTTATATTCAATTCCTTTGAAATAAAGGCCAGTACTCAATTTGTCTTCCCTGTTACCTGCTCAACTTGGATGCTAGTGATTTTAGTGATTCATGGACAAGGAATCTCAAATCCCTCTGTGCTGTAGCTTTCTGCAGTCTTTCTCCATTTAAACATTATTCAGCTCCTCGAATCTTCCTGCCAAAGCGCATCACCTCACATCACAGGTTATATCCCATCTCCCAAGTTTCTGTCCACTCACTTACCCTGTCCATATCTCTCTGTAGACTCTTTGTGACATGCTCATCACTTACCTTCCCATCTATTTTTTGGGTCATCTATAAACCTGTCTACAGTCTATTCAATTTCCTCACCTACATCATGAACATACGCTGTAAAAATAATTACTGCCCCAGC
>NW_025203976.1:0-836 GCF_004010195.1 Chiloscyllium plagiosum
TTGATGTCCACCTCAGTTTAGCTAGTCACACATTATCTTTATTGGTAAACTGTATAAAAAGCTGCACTATTATTAAATCAGTAAAAATTGGTTTTGATCAGAAAATGTAGCAATAATTTTCAAGATTAGCATGTAAGAATCCAATTTTGGTCAATGGGATTTTTCTAACAATGACCAAACTAACCGTTGGGTATTTCTTGTTATAATTATGTTTGGAGCATAATGGGCAAATAAAAGAAAGTCAGAGAAGATCTACCAATAAGGATATCGAATACTTCCAATCAAATACAAAGCCAACATCTAAACAAGTGTTTCAGATGTCAGATTAAACCATGAGAGAGGAACTCAAGTGGATTATATTAATCATCTCAACTCCTTGACAGTATTACTCAGTGCATCCGTTACATTAAATAAAATATTCATGTGTGAATGATGGCAAATGTTCTTTATGATACTGATCAAAACTACTTATACTTGACCTAACCTTCCCAATTTCCTGGCACACATGTGCTGCCTACAAACAGTTATTCCTAGAACACAACAATGGAGATAATTTGACTGTAATGAGGTGCATTCAGAGCAATACATACAATAAGAAGCCCTGGAATTAATAGGAAAAAAGAAGACGTTCCAAAGTGTGCTACAATCAGTTAATTGGTTTAAACATTTAGAAATACAGATTCTGGATTAGAGTGGTGCTGGAAAAGCACAGCAGTTCAGGCAGCATCCGAGAAGCAGGAAAATCGACGTTTCAGGCAAAAGCCCTTCATCAGGAATAGAGGCAGAGTGCCTGAAGGGTGGAGAGATAAATGAGAGGAGGGTGGGGGTGGGGAGAA
>NW_025203976.1:7289-9000 GCF_004010195.1 Chiloscyllium plagiosum
GTGTGTGTGTGTGTGTGTGTGTAGTGAGTGCAGAGTGTCTTAAGTCTGTGAGGGGGTGCATGTGTGGGAGTCTGTGTGTCTATAAGGGTGTATGTGGGTGTCTATGTGCGCATCTGTGTGTATCTGTGTCTGTGTGTATGTGAGAGTGTGTGTAGGAATATCTGTGTGTGTGTGTGTAGTGCAATGGTGATCACCTGTAATGTGACATGAACCCAAGGTCCCGGTTGAGGCCCTCCCTATGGGTACTGAACTTAGCTATCAGCCTCTGCTCATGTAGTTTACTTGGGACGACTTTCTGGTGGCCCTTAAGAATCACTCAAGTTGTTTAGAAACATTGTGGAGACGAAAGGGAGGTGACCTCCAGTGAGTCACCACGAAGGGGACATGGCCACAGATAGGAGATTGGAATCAAGTCAATCCTCTACCATAGACGCAGTAATCTGACAGTTTGGCCAGGCAGCTCTATAATACTCCAATGCAATGCTAGTGTCTGACTTGTCAATCCCAGGTTATGGGTGGGGAGGTTTACAATGACAAGGGCCGAACCATGGATGGTTTACAAGTGTGTGTTGCCTGAGCTTAGATTAGATTAGACTCCCTGCAGTATGGAAACAGGTCATTTGGCCCAACAGGTCCACACTGACCCTCTGAACAGTAACTTACCCAGACCCATTCCCCTACCATATTTACCCCTGTCTAATGCACCTAACACTATTGGCAATTTAGAGTGGCCAATTCACCTAACCTGCCCATCTTTGGATTGTGGGAGGAAACCTGACCACCCGGAGGAAACCCACACAGATACGAGCAGAATGTGCAAATTCCACACAAACAGTCACCCAAGGCAGGAATCGAACCTGGGTCCCTGGTGCTGTGAGGCAGCAATGCTCACCATGGAGCCACCATGCCATCCTGAATACCGTGTTGTACCATAAACCAGCTTCAAGAACATTACACCATAGCATAGCGCATCTCTATTGTGGCACATTCCCCAGTTTTCCCATCCCCAACAGCTCCCTTTGAGTGCCAGTTTCTTTTCATTTAAAGTATCAAAAGCCAACAAAGGATTCACGGGAATTCTGGGCACTTTTGAAATGCAGCTTCACCTTTCAACAGATTCCCATTACAGTGAGCGTGAAACTTAACAGACCCCCTCCTGATACGCTAAGCTAACTCAAGAGGCAAGGTGGACTCCAATGGTCAAGTTATACTGTCACTTTTCACCTAGTAGCAAGCTCAAAACTGTCTTGCTGAGATGCAAATGTCAAAATAAAACCTTTTTAAAGGAATATGCCCGACTGAAGGAAAATGACTCACTCTCATGCTGTGACTCAGCTCCATTTTCAGTAACAGCACAATTCTTAATAATGCCGCACATATCTCTTGCAGTGAGATTTAAAAATAAAATTAACTCAGTCCTCAGCCTTAGAAATGGCACTGATATGGAGGTGCCAGTGTCAGACTGGGGTGGACAAAGTCACAAGTCACACGAGACCAGGTTATAGTCCAACAGGTTTACTTGAAATCACAAGCTTTTGAAGCGTTATTGTCCTTTGTAAGGTGAAGTTAGGTGTCCTCTAACTTAGAAATAGTACACTCCAAATCATAAGGCATGGCAGAAATCTACTTACGACTAAACTCAGGGTCAATGAGTGTTCTGTCCATGGGATCAGGCAGTAAACTGAGGTCAAACTTGGCAGCGCAACATCCC
>NW_025203977.1:0-9000 GCF_004010195.1 Chiloscyllium plagiosum
GATAAATCCCCTGGGCCTGATCAAGTCCATCCTCAGGTATTGTAGGAGTCCAGGCAAGAAATTGCAGAGGCCCTTGCAGAGATATTTGCTTCATCTTTAGCCACAGCAGAGTTGATAGAGCATGGAATGCGTTGCCAGCAGCAGTTGTGGAAGCGAGGTCATTGGGGATATTTAAGAGACTGCTGGATATGCATACGGTCACAGAAATTTGAGGGTTCGTACATTAGGTTTTCCTTACATGAGGATCAATGGTCGGCACAACATCGTGGGCTGAAGGGCCTGTTCTGTGCTGTACTGTTTTATGGTGAAGTTCTAGAAGACTGGAGGGTGGCTAGTGTTGTTCCAATGTTAAAGAAAGGTAGCAAAGACAAGCCAGAGAACAATGAGCCTGACATCCATGGTAGATAAGGTGTTGGAGAGGATACTGACAGGATCAACCAACACAGTTGGATAGCTGAGGTCTGATTAGGGATAGTCAGCTGGATTTGTGCGTGGGAAGTCATATTTGACCAATCTTTGAGTTTTTCAAAAAGGTAACCAAGAGAATAGATGAGGATAGGGCAGTGGATGTTGTCTATATGGAGTTTAGTAGGGCCCTCTAGTTCTGGACTCCCCCCATACCAGGGAAAAGACCCTACCCATGACTCTCATGATTTTATAAACCTCTATAAGGTCAACCCTCAGTTTCCGATGCTCCAGGGAAAACAGCCCAAGCCTATTCAGCCTCTCCCGATAGCTAGAATTGAACCCAGGTCCCTGACGCTGGGAGGGGCAGCAGTGCTGTTTATGAGACTAAAATCAGTGGATAAGTGAACAGTGTGGAAGAACGTTGCAGGTTGCAGGGAGACTTGGATAAACTGCAGAATTGGGCTGAGAGGTGGCAAATGGAGTTCAATGCAGATAAATGTGAGGTGATTCATTTTGGAAAGAATAACAGGAAGGCAGAATAGTGGGTCAATGGAAAGATTCTTGGTAAGTGTGGATGTGCAGAGGGATGTATAGATCCCTGAAAGTTGCTACCCAGGTTGGTAGTGCTGTTAAGAACAAAGAACAAAGAAAATTTACATCCCAGGAACAGGACCTTCGGCCCTCCAAGACTGAGCCGATCCAAATCTACTGTCTAAACCTGTCGCTCAATTCCTAAGCATCTGTATCCCTCCGCTCCCCACCTACTCACGCATCTGTCCGGGTGCAATATTAAGTGAATCCACCGTGCCTGCCTCTACCACCTCTGTTGGCAATGCGTTCCAGACACCTACCACCCTCTGTGTAAAGTACTTGTCGTGTGTATCCCCCTTAAACTCTCACCTTGAAAGCATGACCTTTCGTATTGAATTCTTCATCCTGGGAAAAAGCTTATCTCTATCTACCCTGTCTATACCTTTCACGATTTTGTAGACCTCAATCAGGTCCCCCCTTAATCTTCTTTTTTCTAATGAAAACAATCCTAACCTACTCAACCTCTCTTCAGTGGCTAGCACCTGCCATACCAGGCAACATCCTCGTAAACCTTCTCTGCACCCACTACAAAGCGTCCACATCCTTTTGGCAATGTGGCGACCAGAACTGTACACAGTATTCTAAATGTGGCCGAACCAACGTGGTGTACAATTTTAACATGACCTGCCAGCTCTTATAATCAATACCCCGTCTGATGAAGGCAAGCATACCATATGCCTTCTTGACCACTCTATCCAACTGTGCAACCACCTTCAGGGTACAATGGACAAGAACTCCCAGATCTCCCTACTCACAACTTTTTCAATTTACAGTATAGTTCACTCTAGAATTAGACTTTCCAAATGTGTGTCACCTCACATTTGCCTGGATTGAACTCCATCTGCCACTTCTCCGCCCAACTCTCCAGTCTATCTATATCCTCCTGTATTCTTTGACAGTCCCCTATGCATTCTGCTGCTCCACCAATCTTCGTGTCATCTGCAAACTTGCTAATCATACTTGCCCTCTTCCAGATCATTTATGTATATCACAAACAACAGTGGCCCCAGCACTGATCCCTGTGGAACACCACTGGTCACCTTTCTCCATTTCGAGGAACTCCCTTCAACTACTACTCTGTCTCCTGTTGCTCAACCAGTTCTTTGTCCACCTAGCTAGAACACCCTGCACACCATGTGACTTTACTTTCTCCATTAGTCTACAATGGGGAACCTTATCAAACACCTTACTAAAGTCCATGTATATGACATCTACAGCCCTTCCTTCATCTATCAACTTGGTCATGAATTTCTGCAGTGCATCTTTCCGATGGTGCACGCTGCTGCGACTGAGTGGAGGAGATGACTGTTTGTGGATGTGGTGCCAATCAAGTGGGCTGCTTTGTCCTGGATGGTGTCAAGTGTGATGAGTGTTGTTGAACCTGCACCCATCTAAACTAGTGGGGAGTATTCTATCATATTCCTGACTTGTGCCCTATATATGGTGGACAAACTTTGATGTTCAGGAAGTGAGTTGCTCGCTGCAACATTCCTGACTTCTGATCTGCTCTTGTAGTCACAGTATTTATATGGTAAGTTCAGTTCAGTTTGACAATGTTTAGATGCCCTCTTGATAGAGATGGTCATTGACTGGAACCGTGTGATGTGAATATTACCTGCCACTTGTCATACCAAAACCTGGATATTGTCTAGGTCATGTTGCTTTCAGACACAGAAGCTTCGTCATCGTGAGGTTATTGTGCAGTTTGTTCTAGGAATCTTGGGACAGATACCATTGGAAGGAAAAAAGCATCTATTGAATGCATTGAAATTTGCCAAAAATAAATTGGTGATAAAAATACCAGCTGGGGCCTTCGCCTGAAGATAGTGTTGCCTCTTCACTGAGGATCAGGTGTTTATTCAGATATTGCCCAGATCAAAGGAATTTTTTCTGATGTCTGTAATGAAATCTTCCTAACATACCATTTGGTATAGTGTAATATAGTTCATGTACGTCTGGTTTAATAAATATTTTATTCTTTGTGTTAAAAGTACAGTGGCAGTCTCTTGTGAATGTGTTCAGTAACTGACTTCCATAGTTTCAAAATTACAAGGATCTAATAAGTCAGCTTTCGTTCTGAGATCTGACTTGTCCATATTAACATCAGCTGTGATCATAACACTGTGAAAAGATGGAAAATGCATGGAAGAAAAAGTTTTAAAAAACATTGTTTTTGGTTTTCCTTATCCTACCTATGAATCCATTTCACAGTAAATGCAAGTGTTTTCTTTACACCACCTACAGCGAGTTTAGTGTTTCTCTGTATGTGATTGATTCTGGAAATCATTTTCTATTATGCAAGTTCACTGAACTGAGATTTGGATGTGATGGAAATAAGACAAATAGGCACTCAGCTGCTAAATTATGCATTGAATTTATTTTAATGAAGCAGTTTTCTTGAGATGACGATTAAAGCCAATTGATTTTTGTGATGCACTCAGTGGAACTGCTTTGAACGTAGTGAGAGAGATAGAGCACTTCATTGACGCCAGTCTTAACTTCATGCAGACTGTTTGCTATTAAATTAAAAGTAGCTTATACATATTTTAAACTTATTGATCCAATATGATTTAATTTGAAGCAAAGTACTCAACTGAAAGTTTGTGTGAAATGCCTTAAAACCTGCTGCAAATAAAATAACAATTATAACAGAAGACAATTTGAAATGACTAAAATAGTACATCTTTTCCTGCAATTATGTATGTTAAAAAGGTACTGCTGCTTCTGCAGATCACGCTTTATTTGGAATTCCTGTGTCGTTGGCTTGGAGGTACCTGTTTTATGACAGTGATTTGCTGTTGTCAACAATAGTCAAAATGTATGATGGAGAAAGTGGTACAAATTTTTATGCTCAACTTTTCATATATTATTAGGGTTTTTTTCGGGCATGTTGGCTAAGTGTCACTTTGGGTATAGCATTATACAATTCAGGGTGCAATGGTTAATGACCATAGACTGAATCTGCAGAATCACAAGACCTGTTTAAATACAACCATTCCAACTGATCACATGACAACATCAATAATGTTAAAAGTTGATAGATTTTAGGAAGTGATTCTCTTCTACAGCATTGTGTTAGACTGTTTTCTTTTCTAAATTTGTCTTTTCATCTGAAAAATAAATTACATGAATGCTTAGTTTTAACAGTGCCTGACTGGGTCTGTATTAATACTCTGCGCTCATGATTCTCACATGAGTGCTGCTTTCAGGGATTCACTGACATTTATTTCCCATTTAGATCACTTTTGATTGCTGCATTCCATCAATAAATCAGAGGGAAGCAAGAATGTATACGTAACGGAATGATTGCATGGATTCGACAAAATACACTTAGCCCTTCTTTTGTTGCTTCAGGTGATCTTGCTCCCATGATCATATTGCCCAATTATTCATTCCATCCTCCAACAAGTGACCAAAACAGTTTCTCAAGATCAAACGAGATGTGGCTGTATACCTTTCAAATGTAACATTCTTGTCCTTTTCTGTGTTGGTCCCTTGCACAATAGATGGCTTACTCAGTATGCACTTACCTCACAGGCTACATGGGACTTTAAGATACGAGGGAGTCTCATTTACCCCACAGTTTGGACAGAATTTAATGAGAGGCACACAGTTCTTGATGTTAGAACTGGAAGTGAATGCCACTTCCCTTTCTGTGTCGGTGCCCCATGCACGTATAATTCATATTGAAATTTGAAAGATATGTGGCAGGCACAGGTGCTGGATCTTGCCATCAGATGTCAATGCAGCAGATATGAGTGGCCTTAAAAGAGCTCCAGCATAAACAAGGAGGCTTCATTCCCAATGGGAAAACCTACAATGCCATTAAGGAGGGAATTCTGGGACTTTGACATTGAAGCAATATGTTTCCAAGTCAGAAAGATGAGTGGCTTGGAGGGTATTTTGCAGGCAATGGTATTCCTATGTACCTGCTGCCCTAGATGGTAGTACTGTTGAGTTTGAAAGGTGTTGTCTAAGGAGCCGTGGCGAATTGTGCTACCAGATTCCCTTGCTTTCAGCATGTTCCCAAAACTAAAATGCAGCTTTATTTCTCCAAATTACTGACTTCATGTTCATGCAATATTTGTGCATTTTCCTGCTAAATGAATGAAATTTTTGTGTTGACATTCTCCCTCTGATGCATGAGCTACACTGCCCATTGATGGAACAATTATGTGACTTTTATTTTCATCATTTTTCAACAACTACTGTTCTTACTATCAGTTGGCCCTATCCTCCTCTGAGCTTGATTTTCCATTTTCTGCCAAATATTTACTTCCAGCTTTACAATTTGAACAAGTTAGACATCTGATCGGTATTCCTTCTCCTTCCCTTACGGCCAAGGTGCTGCATTAGAGATGCAGTCTTTTTCATGAGATGTTGACCTGTGACCCTAATCATTGCCTGTTCAGCTGAACATGCGGATCTCAAGTTCAGGGATGCCTCCAGGTACATTTCCAAATAATAATTTCTCAAGCAGCACTATCCAAACAGGATAAAATGAGAACATAAAGTGTACCAATCTAGTGGTTTCGTCCTAGCTCACTTCAGCACACCACCTGTGATGCAGAAGAGTTTCCCCCTAATATATGCAGCATGAGGAAATTCTAGAATTAGTTCTTTCTGCATCAACTTATGCCTCTAAATTTCTTGTCCAATTCTTAATTTTGTTAATTGCTTTGAGCAGGAAGATTCTGGGTTTCAAAGGCCATTACCGGATTTGAGCACACAATGCAGGCTGACACTCCAAGATATTACTCCATTGTCCAGATTGCTATCTTTCCAATGAAACTGTAGCTGAAACCTTTTGTTCAAGTTGATGAAGGTGACTAATGGAACAGCTTTTTAAAAAAAAAAATCACTCCTTTCCTCAGAGAAACCTTGAGAAAATTGAGGCAAAAGCATTTGAAGCAAAGTCCCTTTTCCTATCACTTCGAGTGGGCAATAAAATGCATATTAAATATAAGATTAATTTCAGCAACTCTGTTACTGTATTAGAAATACTCTGTGAAAAAACAAATCTTTTTATCTTATTATGCTCAGTGACAAATGCTGATTTCAAATACCTGCCTTGTTGCTCAAAATGTTATTATATGGTAAGGTTATTTTTACCATTTTCTTTAGCTAATGAAATGAAAATATTTTTGTAGGAAGCGCAACTTTTATTTAGTATCTTGGAGCTTTTTGGATGATATTTCATCTGACAGCATCTGCCCTCCATGCTGCAGTTTTGTGACGGTGATTGGGTATTATTTCTCTTTGTTGTCAGGTTGCTGCAAGGGGCTGACACAGCTTCAGGTAGCAGACAGGTACACAGATGTCAGGCCATGCGCGTTGTGTTAATTTGTTTCTGTTCTTCTCTGCTATTCCCCTGGGCTCCAATATTATTGAAGGCATGCCAATTAAACCGCTTGGGGATTAGTAGGTGTGAAAAGCGATCACAGCATTTTGGTCTTTAACACTGGTAGAAGAAATGAACTGGAAAAGAGCAGATCTTAATGATCATGTGTGGCTGATTGGCAAATAGAAAAATACAGATTAGGAACCATTTGGCAAGGAAGCGAACTATTGACTTTAATATTCTTTAATTCTTTTTGAATTTGACACTTCATCTTAAATGATATCAGAGTGAAGACATTAAGACATTTACACAATACTGTTGAATTAGTTCTAGCTCCTTGTGCATCAATCAGCCAGAGTTTGGACCCAACCCTGGTAGAATCCTGATGAAGGTAGTTCGTCAAGTCTTAAGGAAAAGTAGGAGTCTTTGATAATGCTGTTGTTTGTTTATGATGTCCAAGTTTATTTTTGGGAGCTCTTCCTTTGGTCTGCTGCCTAAAAGAAAATGATAGTCACTGTAGTTTTAAATAATGTGAATAAATAATCTTGACTGAGTTGCTGTTGTTTTTAATAAAAAAGCAATAAGGGCGGCACGGTGGCTCAGTGGCTAGCCCTGCTGCCTTACAGCGCCAGGGACCTGGGTTCAATTCCTGCCTTGGGCAACTGTCTGTGTAGAGTTTGCACATTCTCCGTGTATCTGCGGGGTTTCCTACGGGTGCTCCGGTTTCCTCCCACAGTCACAAAGATGTGCAGGTCAGGTGAATTGGCCATGCTAGATTGCCCGTAGTGTTAGGTGCATTAGTTAGGGGAATGGGTCTGGGTGGGTTGCTTTTCGGAGGGTCGGTGTGGACTTGTTGGGCTGAAGGGCCTGTTTCCACACTGTAGGGAATCTAATCAGAACCAAACATCAGGTCAAGAGATTAAAATGTACCTGAGTAGGTAAACTTACAATCTGTATTTATTTTGTCGACCTTGCTTATTTATAAACATGGTGAAGGTTTATAGATTTTTTTAAAAAGTTGTAAAAGTGATAATGAATGAGTTAATGTGTTAAGGGGAAAGTCTGATTGTTTGAAGTGTGGTCGGTTTGAGATAAGTAGCAGGACAACAACAGTAAAAATCATTAGTGCAGCAAGTTGCAATGGCAGCACTTCAGGGTGCAGTTTGGCAAGATAAGAGACAACTCTATCTCTCACACGTACATAAACACAGAAAGTGAGATTAATGGAAAATATCTCATGTCTGTTGTTCTCTGTCTTTGTGGCCAAGTTTTCTCTCTTTCTCATCGATGAAGCCTCTAGTATCTCATTAGGGTCAACTTGTTTGGGTTTGATCCTTGACAGTGAGTATCAGCTTTGTTCAGCCTCCGATTCCAATATCACAGCCAAAAATGATTTTGCCTTCAACTACGATCAGCATTTCTACTTGGTAGGAAGAGTTTCTGGATAGCCATGGTTGCCAAATACAGGGGGTGTACATAAGCTGCATGGGATGCAGCAGTCAATTGCAGGACTCCAGCTCAGGGCAGCTATGGCGCAGACTGGAATCTGTAACTCCGTGGTCTCTATGATTTAACACTCATGGAATCATAAAATCTTTTATAGCACAGAAAGAGAACAAATGACTATCCTCTGAGAAGAAATTCCTTCACATAACCGTTTTAAATGAATGCCCTCTTAATCTGTACCTCCTACCCAAGTTTGAGATTCCCCTCCCAGAATTGGTGGAAGTATCTTCTCAACATCTAACTCATCAAACCCCTTCAAAATCTTTTATGTTCCAGTCAGATCAGCCCTCATTCTTCTCAACTGCAGTGGATCAAAGCCTAACTTCTTTAGCATTTCTGATAAGTCAGTCTATTCATCCCAGGAATCAATCTCGTGAATTCCTTTTGAACTGCTTCCAGTGCCAGTACATCTTTTCTTAAATATGGAACCAAAATTGTACAGTTATACCAAGACCTCCTTATATTTAAATTCCAATTCCCTAACAATAAAGACCAAAATTCCACTGCCTTCTTAATTATCTGCTGTACCTATATGCTAACATTTTTGTGTCACATGCACAAGAATACCTGGGACCTGGTGTACTTTGCTGGACTATCTCTCCATTTATATAGTCATCTGCCTTTGATTCTTCCTACCCAAAATGCATGATCTCAGATTCTCCTACCATGAATTCTATTGGCCAAGATTCTCCCCACTGACTCAACGTACATCTACCCTGTGCACATTCCCATATGTCCCCATACATGTCCTCCCACCTATTTTTGTATCATCATTAGATTGAGATACTTTATACTCTGTCCCCTCCTCCAAGACATTCATATAGATAATGAATAATTGAGGCCCCAGAACTGAGGCTTGTGCAGACCACTAGTTTTGTATTTCCAACTTGAAAAATGAATTCATTATTCCCAGTTTGCTGAGCATTATGAACTAACTGCTTAATTGTCTGTGATTGCTCACTTCTGATCTTCCCCTTAGTCTGTTTTCGCAGCCCTTCATGCCTGTGTGATTGCCTTTGTTTAAGTTGAGGACATTGGTTTGAGACCTGAGTTAGCCTCCCTTGGGCTATTCTATTCTACTCTAAGTTTGAAATTCCACCATGTTGTGATTGCTCATCCCTCGAGGATGCATAACTTTGAAATCTTTTGTTAAT
>NW_025203978.1:0-4051 GCF_004010195.1 Chiloscyllium plagiosum
GAAAGCACCAGGAACTAGTTCGGCCTCGTACAGACAATCCTTTGTCACATTCAATAAAATTCACACAAAGATAAATTATTGTTAGAATCTGCCCCATGAGTCATAGATTCTTTTAAAACTACTTCCAATTGGGAAGCTGCATATCAAATACTCATCTGACCCCACACCAATATCCCTTTCCCCATCTTTCCTGCGAAGACTGGCGCATGTTACAGGATGCTATTGAAGTGTCTACATTTCAGCATTCTTCAACCTGGGAACACATCCTTCCATGACACTGTCCCTCAGTTTCCCCCTCTCTGTCTACAACCCAAACCCCTCCCATGCGGTGAGATTCCCCCGCGATCTCTCTCTGGCAGTGATGTTCACACCCATAGCACCCCCTTGTCATGACACAATGGAGATATGGATCTGGAAATGGATGGGAGCTGCACATCCTGTCACTTCCAGTATAGGCTGCAAGTTTCCCCACGCTGGGCTGTAATCTAACACAGTGTTACTGAGCAATACACTGGGGTGGTATATATAGCTCTACATGCTGGGAGGGTAACTGCTCCTGGTTTACAGATCAATGCACTTGGGGATTGTACACAGTCCTACATGCTGGGATGGAAACTACTCCTGGTTTACAGTTCAGTGCACTGGGGTGGTGTACACAGGTCTACATGCTGGTAGGCTAACTGCTCCTGTTTACAGATCAATGCACTGGGGTGGTGTGCACAGTCCTACATGCTGGGAGGGGAACTGCTCCTGGTTTGCAGATTAATGCACGGGTGATCACTGCACAGTTTTCTGTGCTGGTCAGAGTATCTGGTAGAGGTTTACAGATAATGCAATGATGTGGGACGTGAAGTTCCCAGTGCTGGATGGATCTTTGTTATTGGTTTCACACCTCAGTGCTCTGCTTTGGTCTGCACAGCTCCAAATGCTGGACAGACATTTAGACCGGGTTTATAGATCAATGCACTGCTTTGGTTTGCACAGCTCCCCGTGCTGGACAGATATCTAATCCGTGTTAATAGATCAATGGACTGCTTGACCTGCATACCTCCCAGTGTTGGACAGATATCTCGTCCGTGTTAATACATCAATGCACCGCTGTGGTCTGCACAGCTCCCCGTGCTGGACAGATATCTAGTCCTGCTGTAAATATCAATGAACTGCTTGACCAGCATAGCCCCCCCCCCCACCCCCCCCCCTCCCACCTCCAGTGTTGGACAGATATCTAGTCTGTGTTTACAGATCAATGCACTACTCTGGTCTGCACAACTCCCCGTGCTGGACAGATATCTAATCCGAGTTTATTCATCAATGCACTGCTGTGGTCTGCATAGCTTCCTGCTGTACAGATATCTTTTTTTCTTTTAACAGTACAGGTCAGAACAGGCCTTTGATCCCACGACCATTGATCCTCATGTAAGGTAAACCTAAGGTACGAACCCTCAAATTTCTGTGACCATATACATGTCCAGCAGACTCTTAAATATCCCCAATGACCTCACTTTCACAACTGCTGCTGGCAACGCATTCCATGCTCTCACAACTCTCTGCGTAAAGAACCCGCCTCTGACATCCCCTCTATACTTTCCGCTAAACAGCTTAAAACTATGACCCCTCGTGTTAACAAATTTTGCTCTGGGGAAAAGTCTCTGGCTATCAACTCTATCTATGCCTCTCATTATCTTGTACACATCAATTAGGTCCCCTCACTTCCTTCTTTTTTCCAATGAAAAATGTCCGATCTCAGTCAACCTCTGTTCATAAGATAAGTCCTCCATTCCAGGCAGCATCTTGGTAAACCTCCTCTGAAGCCTCACCAAAGCATCCACATTTTTCCTATAATACGGCGACCAGAACTGGACACAGTGTTCTAAGTACGGTCCAACCAAAGTTTTATAGAGCTGCAACAAGATCTCACGGTTCTTAAACTCCATTCCCCTGTTAATGAAAGCCAAAACACCATTTGCTTTCTTAACAACCCTGTTCACTTGGGTGGCAATTTTAAGGGATCTATGTTCCACCACACCAAGATCCCGCTGTTCGACCACACTGCCAAGAATCCTGGCTTTAATCCTGCACTCAAATTTCAAGTTCGACCTTCCAAAATGCAACACTTCGCATTTATACAGTTTGAACTCCATCTACCACCTCTCAGCCCATCTCTGCACCCTGTCAATGTCACGCAGCAGCCTAGAACATTCCTCTATACTGTCAACGACACCTCTAACCTTTGGGTCGTCTGCATACATGCTGACCCATCCTTCAATCCCCTCATCCAAGTCATGAATAATAATTAAAAACAGTACAGGCCCAAGAACAGAGCCCTGTGGAACACACTCTCCACTGACTTCCAGAAAAAAATACTTTCCTTCCACGACAACTCGCTGTCTTCTGTCGACCAGCCAATTCTGTATCCAGACAGCTAAAGTTTCCTGTATCCCATGCCTCCTGACCTTCTGAACGAGCCTACCATGGGGAACGTTATCAATTGCCTTGCTGAAATCCACATACACCACAACCACCGCTCAACCATCATCAACTTGTCTAGTAACATCCTCAAAGAACTCAATAAATTTGTGACGCATGACCTGCCCCTCACAAAGCCGCGCTGACTGCATTTAATCAAGTCATCCTCTTCTAGATGGTCATAAATCCTATCCCTCAGAATCCTTTCTCACCCCTTGCAGACGACAGACGTGAGACTGACTGGCCTGTAATTGGCGGGGATTTCCCTATTTCCTTTCTTGAAGAGAGGAATTACATTTTCCTCCCTCCAATCCTCAGGTACGACTCCAGTAGAGAGCGAGGATGAAAATATCTTTGCAAGCGGCGAAACAATACATTTCTTGCTGCCCAAAGCAGCCGAGTACAAATCTGGCCTGGCCCTGGCGACTTGTCAATCTTAATGTTTGTCAAAGCTTTCAGCACATCAGCTTCCTCAATCTCTATCTGTTCCAGCATGCTTACCAGCTCCTCAATGGTTTCATTCACAACAAGGTCCTTTTCTTTCGTCAAGACAGACGCAAAAACTCATTTAGGGTTTCCCCTACCTCTTCGGACTCTATACACCAGTTCCCTATGCTATCCCTGATCGGTCCTACTCTTTCTTTGATCATTCTCTTATTGCACACTATGTGCTGGACAGGTATCTAGTCCGGGTTTATAGATCAATGTACTGCTGTGATCTGCATAGCCCCCTGTGCTGGACAAATATCTAGTCTGGGTTTATAGACCAATGCACGGGTGTGAACTGCACTGCTTCCCATGCTGAATACTTGCTGGAGGAACACAGCAAGCCAGGCAGCATCAGGAGGTGTAGAATTTGATGTTTTGGGTGTAATCCTTCTTCAGGACTCTTGCAGAAGGCTTACACCCGAAACGTCGATTCTCCAACTCCTGATGCTGCCTGGTTTGCTTTGTCCTCCAGCCTCCTGCCTGTTTATTTTGGATTCCAGCATCTGCAATTTTTACGTCTCTAACCCAGATTCCCAAAATGGACAGATGTCTAGTCTGCGTTTGAAAGTAAGTGCCGTAACATGATCTGTGCTGTGTTTCACTCTGGACAGATTACTGGATTTTATTGACTAGTGCAATGGATGAATGTGGACAGATTGCTGGTTTGTACTGAGCGGTACACAGGCCTAGTCTGCACAGTGTTCCACAGTGAACAGATATCTCCTCTGGGTTGATGGTGTCTGGGCTGGTTCTGTGAGGTGGATTGAGAATGTGGAATATCTTACAATTTCAGCTGATCTTGAAATGCCTTTAGTTCCCATCCCTGTGATTGAACCCTCCGTCTCTCTCCCCATTAATGTTACAGTGTGCCCAGGCACAGTACATCATGTTGGTGGGATGGGTAGGGGAGAAAGGTGATGGACAGGTCAAGGAGTTCCCCGGAAATTTCTGTCCCCGACATTCTATAACTGACATTCCCTGGAACGTTCTGTCCCTGACATTGTTTGTGAACGGCCGGACGTCGTGAATTGAACAAATGACAAGATCCCGAGGGAAGAGATCCTGTTCTAGGGAGAAGGAGACACTGTTCCGAAGG
>NW_025203978.1:4706-9000 GCF_004010195.1 Chiloscyllium plagiosum
CTTTGTCATTGACATCTTCCCCAATCACCAAGAGGAGCTTTGTCATTGACACCGTCCCAAATCACCAGGAGGAGCATTGTCATTGACACCGTCCCCAATCACCAAGTGATGCTTTGTCATTGACACCGTCCCCAATCACCAAGTGATGCTTTGTCATTGATATCGTCCCCAATCACCAGGAGATGCTTTGTCATTGACACCGACCCCAATCGCCAGATGCTTTGTCATTGACACCTCCCCAATCATCAAGAGGTGCTTTGTCATTGACGCCGTCCCCACTCACCAGGAGGAGCTTTGTCATTGACTCCATCCCCAATCACCAAGAGATGCTTTGTCATTGACACCATACGCAATCACCAAGCGATGCCTTGTCATTGACACAATACGCAATCACCAAGTGGTGCTTTGTCATTGACACCGTGCCCAATCAGAAGAGTTGCTTTGTCATTGACATTGTCCCCAATGACCGGACGAGCTTTGTCATTGACACCATCCCCAATCACCGGGAGCAACTTTGTCATTGACACTGTCCCCAGTCACCAAGTGGTGCTTTGTCAGTGACACCGTGCCCAATCAGAAGAGTTGCTTTGTCATTGACATTGTCCCCAATGACCGGACGAGCTTTGTCATTGACACAGTCCCCAATCACCGGGAGCAACTTTGTCATTGACACTGTCCCCAGTCACCAAGAGGTGATTTGTCATTGACACCGTCCCCAATCACAAAGAAGCGCTTTGTCATTGACACCGTCCCCAGTCACCAAGAGGTGATTTGTCATTGACACCGTCCCCAATCACAAAGAAGCGTTTTGTCATTGACACCGTCCCCAATCACCAAGAGTGGCTTTGTCATTGACACCGTCCACAATCACCTGGAAGTGTCTTGTCATTGACACCGTCCCCAATCACCAAGAGATGCTTTGTCATTGACGCTGTCCCCAACCACCAAGAGATGCCTTGTCATTGACACCGTCCCCAATCACCAGGTGGTGCTTTGTCATTGACACCGTCCCCAACCACCAAGAGGTGCTTTGTCATTGACTCGTCAACAATCACTGGGACGAACTTTGTCATTGACACCGTTCCCAATCACTGGGAGGTGCTTTGTCATTGACATCATCCCAAATCACGAAGAGGTGCTTTGTCATTGATACCGTCCCCAGTCACCGTGTGGAGCTTTGTCATTGATACCATCCCAATCATCAAGAGGTGCTTTGTCATTGACGCTGTCCCCAATAACTGGGAGGAGCTTTGTCATTGACACCGTCCCTAATCACAAGGAGATACTTTGTCATTGACGCTGTCCCCAATAACTGGGAGGAGCTTTGTAATTGACGGCGTCCCCAATCACCGGGAGGAGCTTTGTCATTGACACCGTCCCCAATCACCAAGAGATGCTTTGTCATTGACGGCATCCCCAATCGTCAAGAGATGCTTTGTCATTGACGCCGTCCCCAATCACGGGGAGGTGCTTTGTCATTGATCATTGACGCCGTCCCCAATCACGGGGAGGTGCTTTGTCATTGACGCCGTCCCCAATCACGGGGAGGTGCTTTGTCATTGACACCGTCCCCAATCACCAAGAGTTGCTTTGTCATTGACACCATCCCCCAAAACAGGGAGGTGCTTTGTAATTGACGGCGTCCCCAATCACCAGGAGGAACTTTGTCATTGATTCCGTCCCCAGTCACTGGGAGGAGCTTTGTCATTGACGTCCCCCCAATTACCGGGAGAAACTTTGCCACCGCTACCGCCGTCACCAATTACCAGGAGGTGTTTTGTCACTGTTGCCATCATCCCTGATCACCGGTAGGAATTTTGACACTTCCACCATTTCCGACCACCGGGAGGAACTTTGCCGTTACCACCATCCCCAATCACCAGGAGGAGCTTTGCCACTCTTACCGCTGTCCCGAATCAGAGGGAGGAGCTTTGCCACTGCCACTGCCATCTCCGAACACTGGGAGGAGCTTTGCCACTGTTACCGCCGTCCCCGATCACTGGGAGGAGCTTTGCCACTGTTACCGCCGTCCCCGATCACTATGAGGAACTTTGCCATTGTTACCGTCCCCGATCACTGTGAGGAGCTTTGCCACTGTTACCGCCGTCCCCGATCACTTTGAGGAGCTTTGCCACTGTTACCGCCGTCCCCGATCACTGGGAGGAGCTTTGCCACTGTTACTACTGTCCCCAATCATTGGGAGGGGCTTTTCCACTGCTACCACCATCCCTGATCATTGGGAGGAGCTATATCACTGCTGCTGCTCTTTCTGATCACCGGGAAGAACATTGCCACCGCTACCACCATTCCCGATCACTGGGAGGAGCTTTGTCAGTGTAACTGCCGTCCCCAATCACTGGGAGGAGCTTGCCCCCAATCACTGGGAGGTGCTTTGCCACCGCTACCACCATCCCCGATCACTGGGAGGAATTTTGATACTGTCGCTATGTCCGATCACTGGGAGGAGCTTTGCCATTGCTGCTGCCATCTCCAATCACCAGGGAGAGATTTGGTGCCATTGCCTCCTCTGATCATAGAGAGAAGTTTTGCCAGCGCCCAGATCGCTGAATGGTTTCACAAACCGACTGCCAATTCTGATGCCATCACCACCTCCAATCTGTGGGAGGAACTTTGCTGCCGCTACCACCATAATCAAAGGGAGGAGCCATGAACTTGCTGCCACCACAGCCTCCCGCCACAGGGACTCTTGCTGCCATGATGCTGAACCCGCCACAAAAGGCTTTAAAGAAAAACAAAAGAAAAAGCAAAAGTTTTAAGAAAGAGAAAAATAAGAAAGCAGACAGGAGAGGACGAGCCCTGTGCTCAGAAGCCCGAACACAGCGCTGCTACTCCGCCATCATCTTGTATCATGTATTATCGTAATATTTTTGCAGATGAAGTTAAAGTCTTAGTCAACTTCAGGATACACAAGCTTGAGTTCATGTCATAACTCCAAGTTAGGAGGTAAACAGCACCAACTCATAGGCAGATGTTGACGCAAGGTATAATGTGACATTGCTGAAGCTAAGGTGATGGGATTATGGTACTTGTTATTGCCTTTACATATACCAAATCTTTCCAAAGGCACTTCTAAACAAACTCAAAAAATGTACCATTGATGCTCTGGTGGAATGACACAAGGGTGAAGCAACTGTAGCAGGCCAGCAGCATCTGCAGTGCTCGACTCTGGCACAAATATTGCAGCCGTTAAGAGGTTCCGTGTAAAATTTCAATCTTGCCTGAGATGTAGTTTGATTCATCACCAAGAAAACATCAGCATCCTGTGACATGTGCAAGCTGTGTTCTACAAGAGGACATTGAGCTAAAATATCAAAGGAATCCAATAATCTGAAATACAACACCATGCTCCATAGCAGCATGTGAAGAAGAGCCAACTGAGGAACAATGCCAAAGTCGCTTCCAAAGTTCCCTGAGTGGAATGTAAACATATCAACAAAATCCAGTTGGTAACTACCATGTTGCAGCTGGTAAACGTTAGTCAGGTAGTACATATGGTCAGCTTAACACACCATATGGACTCCTTCAGAAAATTTGAAACCTTTACCTCCACTCAAAATTGATAACATGCATTGTACACCAAGACTGACACTAGAACAAGTGCGAACATCATCCTTTTATGCATCTTACATGAGAGGCACTCAGGAAACTAACTGTGCAGTGAATATAAACCATCTGCTTACAAATGGTCTGTCTTCTGATGCATTGGCACTATCCATCTTACATGCAAGTATGGATCCTCAGGATGGACACCTGAAACTTGTTACATCATAGGGACCTTCTACTATCAATCTACTGCAATGCCATGATGTGACAAATCTGTTAATTGCAACATCAAAATTGCAGATTTCAGAATCGATTGCATGCATCTTGGTCACAGCCAAACACAGCAGATGCAGTGAGTTATGTCAGGTGATGACCAGCTGCAAAAGCTGAAGATCAATATCATCAATGGGTGGCCTGAATGCATCTAATAGGTCCCTAAGCTAGCACATTTGCTATGGTCATTCAGAGATTAACTAGGACTCTACAAGAATGTAATCTTCAAGATCAAACAATAATTCTACAGCTCTATATTGACACATATTAGATCATATATACATAAAGGTCATGTGGGTACAGAATAAATCAAGAGTCCATGAATCCACATGTTGGTCCAATATTAATAAAGATATCAATCAATGAACCAAGTCATGTGATACAAGTCAATTCCATTAACCTCAAAAACTGAGAACACCTCTCCCTCCACGAGATTCCTTCTGAGCCATGGTGCAAG
>NW_025203979.1:0-1211 GCF_004010195.1 Chiloscyllium plagiosum
TGAGAGTTTGCACCAAAATTGGAGGTGTAGTGCAAAGCGAAGAAGATTATCTCAGATTAAAATGGATCTTGATGAGGTGGGCCAATGGTCTGAGGACTGGCAGATGGTGTTTAATTTATATAAATTCAAGGTGCCGCATTTTGGGAAAGCAAATCTTAGCAGTACTTATCCACTTAATGGGAAGGTTCTAGGGCATGTTGCTGAACGAAGGTACCCTGGAGTGAAGGTTCATAGTTCCTTGAAAGTAGAATTGCAGGTCGATAGGATAGTGAAGAAGGCGTTTGGTATGCTTTCCTTTATTGATCAGAGCATTGAGTATAGGACTTGAGGCTGTACAGGACGTTGGTTAGGCCACTTTTGGAACATTGAGTGCAATTCTGGTATCCTTCCTTTTGGAAGGATGTTGTGAAACTTGAAAGGATTCAGAATTGATTTACAAGGATGTTGCCAGGGTTAGAGGATTTGAATAGGCTGGAGCTGTTTATCCTGAAGCGTCAGAGGCTGACATGTGACGTCATAGATGTTTCCACTGGGGTGGGGGAGTCCAGAACTAGAAAGCATAGGTTTAAAATGAGGGAGGTAAGAGAAGGGACCTAAGTAGGCACTTATTCACGCAGATGGTGGTGCATCGATGGAATGAGATGCTGGATGATGTGGTGGAGGCTGGTACAATGGCAAGATTTAAAAGGCATCTGGATGGGCATATGAATAGGAAGGGCTTAGAGTGATATGGACCAAGTGATGGCCAATGGTACTAGATTAGATTGGGATATTTGGTCAGCAAGACGATTTGGACCGAAGGATCTGTTGTTTCTGTGTTCTAAATTGGAAAGTTAGCACAAATCCAGATCACACAGGATGTCAGAGAGGATGGGAAATTAGATAATGAAGAAAAAGTATGATAGTGTTAGGTGGAAAATAAAATTGAGAACCGGCAGGCATATTGAACCTTCAGTGAGGATGTAAGAAAAAGAAGTGAAGCACGATTAAGAGAAATGGGTGGCAGCCAGCATGCAGAGAAATGCCAAAGTGTTCTGTGGCCAATAAAACAGGAAAAGGAAGGCGGGGGAAATGTTCAACTGTTAAACAAATACTTTGCATCTCTCTTTCCCGAGGAGAGAGATGTTACTCAGGCATAGTGACAGACCAGAGACCTCAGTCACTAGCAGACTTCTAAATTGATTGATCGGAAGAAATGCATCAATCATTGC
>NW_025203979.1:6448-9000 GCF_004010195.1 Chiloscyllium plagiosum
TTTACCAGGATGTTGCCTGGAATGGAGAATAGGTCGTACGAGGATAGGTTGAGAGTGCTAGGCCTTTTCTCGTTGGAACGGCGAAGGATGAGGGTTGACTTGATCGAGGTTTATAAGATGATCAGAGGAATAGATAGAGTAGACAGTCAGAAACTTTTTCCCCGGGTACAACAGAGTATTACAAGGGGACATAAATTTAAGGTGAAGGGTGGAAGGTATAGGGGAGATGTCAGGGGTGGGTTCTTTACCCAGAGAGTGGTGGGGGCACGGAATGCCGCTTCTGTGGGAGTGGTAGAGTCAGAATCTTTGGTGACCTTTAAGCGGCAATTGGATAGGTACATGGATGGGTGCTTAAACTCGGAACAAATGTTCGGCACAACATCGTGGGCCGAAGGGCCTGTTCTGTGCTGAATTGTTCTATGTTCTATGTTCTATGTTCTAACACACCTGACAAAAACTGCTCCATCCAAACCGTCTGCACTTAGGAGGTTCCAGTTGACATTGGGAAAGTTGAAACCACCCATAACAACAACCCTGCTACTTTTGCATTTTTCCAGAATCTGCCTGCCTATGAAATCTTCAATCTTTCTACTGCTATTAGGTGGTCTGTAGATAACCCTCAATGTGGTGGCTGTTCCCTTGCTGTTCCTAACTTCCACATACTGACTCAGTAGACAAACCATCCTCAACAACTTTCATTTCTGTAGCTGTGATGCACTCTCTGATTAGCAATGCTACACCCTCTCCTCTTTTACCAGCTTTCCAGTTCTTTCTAAATGTCTTAAACCCTGGAACATCAAACAACCATTCCTGCCCCTGTGAAACCCACGTCTCTGTTATGGCCACAACATCGTAGCCCCAAGTACTGATCCATGCTCTAAGTTCGTCACTCTTATTTCGGACACTCCTTGCATTAAAGCAGACACATTTTAACCAATCCCTTTGTTTCATTGTATGAGAAACATTCCTGATAGATTCAATATATCTTGTCACTGTCCCGTCTGCAACTGACCCCCTTGCAGACATGTGGCTCTGATTCCCGCCCTCTTCCAAACTAGTTTAAACCCTCCGGAATCACACAAGCAAATCTCCCACCCAGGACATTTGTACCCCTCCAGTTCAGGTGCAATCCGTCCTTCATGTACAGGTCCCACCTTCCCCAGAAGGTATCCCAATGGTCAAGGTATCTGAAGCCCTCCCTCCTGCACCAGCCTCACAACCATGTGTTAGGCTTCATTCGCTGACTGTTCCTCATCTCACTATCTTGTGGCACCGGTAGAAAACCTAAGGTCACTACTCTACTCATCCTGCTCTTCAGCTTCCACCCTAACTCTCTGTAGTCACTTTTCAGATCCTCAATCCCTTTCCTGGCTATGTCATTGGTGCCAATATGTACCATGATTTCTGGCTGCTCACCATCCCCCTTCAGAAACTTGTAAACCCGATCGGCGACATCCTGGACCCTGGCACCAGGGAGGCAACATGCCTTCCAGGCGTCCCGTTCCTGACCACAAAATCTCCTGTCAATCCATCTAACTATTGAGTCCCCTACCACTGGCGCTTTTCTATTCTTCCCCCCAACTTCCCTTCTGAGCCACAGTGCCAGAAGACTTTCGCTCCTCCCTTGCACCTCTCAGCAAATAGAGGCTCCAAAGCCTGAGGTAAGTCTTTTAAACAGTTAGACTCACCTTTGCGGAAGTCCTTCGCTCCTCCCTCGCACCTCTCAGCAAATGAATGGGGTAACGACAATAAATTAGCAATGGTCCCATCCGAGGTAGGTCAGTGATATAGTCATTAGCCCAGAAATTCATGGGCTTGGGTTTCCACAAATATAGATGTGGAATATGAATTGAATTAATATATTTGGAATTAAAAAGTTGGTAATGATTTTTTAAAATATGTAAATTGTTGCAAAATTTCATCTGGTTCTGAAGTTGAGTCATATTGAACTCAAAATGTTAACTCTCCTAATCTTCTCATCATTGCTGCTAGAGCTGTTGTGTTTCTCCAGCACTTTCTGTTCTCATTCTAGCAACTCAAAGCTGGGGCTCTCAACAGCAGCAGTCAACTAAAATCTGTAGCCTTAGAGCTCACATTCCCCAACAGCGCCATTACCATCAAGTCAGCATATCCACCATGTTCACTGAGGAGTACAGGAGAGTCAGCCAATTGCAGCATGTGTATAGCTACAAATGAGGGCCAGCCTCATGAAGAAAGAACACAGGACTATTTGACATGCCGAGCAGCAAAGGCAGCATAGAATGAAACAGTGCCAAGCAATCCCACAACCAACTGATCAGACCAAAGCTTTTTCTTAATGCATTAATGGGATGTGCCCATTGCTGTGAGTCTGGAGTCACATGTAGACGAGAACAGGTAAGATTGGCAGTTTTCTTCCCTAAAGACATTAGCATAACCAGATAGTTTTTTTTTCCCACAATCGACAATGGATTTGTGGTCATCATTAGACGCTTAATTTCAGATTTTTATTTCATTAAAATTCCACCATCTGCCACAGTGGGACTCAAACCTGGGTCCCCAGAACATTACCT
>NW_025203980.1:0-1479 GCF_004010195.1 Chiloscyllium plagiosum
ATACAACATCATTGATCATCATTGATCATCTCAAGGGTTGACTGACAGGGTTTGCAGAGCTCTAGAAGGAATCCATTGCCTTGAACTCACTGAGGGCCTGTACTGGGGAAATGTGCTTCTTCTGAGATCCCCTCCTTACTCTTGTCTGATACTCTTCAGGCTTCTCCCTCTTCACTAGTGGTTTCTTTTCAGGGGCTTTCATCTTCCAGGACACAACGGGAGAGTTCACAGCAGCTGTGCCGTACACCTTCTGGTATTTGGTGGAAGCTACATAGGAAGCCTTCACGGTGAGAACCACTGCATTCATCAGATTCTTGGCAGCTTGTATGAGTGAGGTTGCACTATCCAACTGCATGAAAGATAAAAGAAAGTAGACAAAATGATTCTGTCAGTAATTTAAAACACCATTCTCTGACAAATTTTAGTTTATGATTTATTGCTTTCCATTAACTAGGGTTTCAATGAACAAAAATAATCCTCAGTGAAAAAACAAATCAAAAGCTTGCATTTAAATATGATGTGGAGATGGCCGAGTTGGACTGGGTGGACAAGGTCAAAAATCCAACAACACCAGGTCACAGTCCAACAGGTTTATTTGAAATTGCAAGCTTTCGGAGCTCAGCTCCTTCCTGAGGTGTCATATGAGACACAGCATTTATAAGCAAAAACATTAACAACTTAAACCGAGCTGCCCTTGTTGAATCCTTTAATCAGTTAGGACTTAGATTGCTGATTAAAATGTAAAATCCAGATTCCTTTCATGTCTTTGCCCTTGGATAATTCAAGGTTTTATCAGCATACAGGAGGTGATAGCTCAGGTTAGACAATACACTTTAGGTGTGAGGTCCTGCTTTGAATCAGTCTATGTTTTAGGCTGAGGTCAGGTTTTTAAAATTTTGACAGAAAAGAATCTTGAATGAATAATTTGTGTGTGTGTGTCTGTGCATGTGAGAGAATGTGAGTGTGCATGCATGTGAGCATGTGAGTGTATATGCGAGTGTGAGTGTGCATGTGTGAGTGTTTCTAAGTGGGAGAGGGTCCTGTGTAAGTGTGCAGATGTGTGTGTCTGTGTGTGGAAACATATATTGTGGTGGGGTTACCTGTCGTGTGGTATGAACCCAAGATCATGGTTGAGACCATCCTCATGGGTACGGAACTTAGCTATCAGTCTCTGCGCAGTGATTTTGCGTTGTTGCATACCTCAAAGTTCACCTTGGAGGACGTTCACCTGAAGATTGGAGGCTGAATGTTCTGGACTTTCTCTCAAATGCGCGTGCGCTCTCTCTCTCTCTCTCTCTCCCACACACACACACACATACACTCTCTCTCACACACACACTCTCTCTCACACACACACACTCTCACACACACACACTCTCTCTCTCACACACACACTCTCACACACACATACACTCTCTCACACACACATACACTCTCTCACACACACACTCTCTCTCTCACACACACTCTCTCTCACAC
>NW_025203980.1:7535-9000 GCF_004010195.1 Chiloscyllium plagiosum
CAAGGATGTTGCCAGAATTGGAGGATTTGAGCTTCAGGGAGAGGCTGAATAGACTGGGGCTGTTTTCCCTGGAGTGTCAGAGGCTGAGAGGTGACCTTATCGAGGTTCATAAAATCATGAAGAGCATGGATATGATAAATAGACAAGGTCCTTCCCTTGGGGTGGCGGAATCTAGAACTAGAAGGCATAGGTTTAAAGTGAGAGGGGAAAAAGTTAAAAGGGACCTAAGGGGCAACTTATTCATGCAGATTGTGTTGCATGTATGGAATGAGCTGCCAGAGGAAGTGATGGAGGCTGGTAGAATAACAACATTTAAAAAAGGTATCTGATTGCATATATGAATAGGAAGGGTTTAGAGGAATATGGACCAAGTGCTGGTAAATGGGACTAGATTAGTTTAGGATATCTGGTCGGCATGGACAAGTTGGACCGAAGGGCCTGTTTCCATGCTATACATCTCTATGACTTTAATGACTTAGAGTATTAAACAAAAATACAATTATAAAACATATCTTCAACCTTTAAGTTCCATAGTGGGAATTACATCTAATGGCTAATATTTATTCACAAGGAGTTTATTCTTTTGATTGGAAACTTCTGCAATGGTTTTGCTCATCAGGAAATCACACTTATCATTCCTCACCACTAAAATGGATGGATAAAAACTTGTGGGTCCACTTGTTCACCCACCACAACTCCCTCGTACACCCTTCCAACTAGCCTGGCCCCTGTAGCAGTGGGAATCAGTTCCATCACTTCGCGCTTAAATCCAGGGGCAAAAATGTAATGGTGACGCCAACAAAATATTCCCCTGCCTTTGTTAGTGAGAGTGGTTTAAATTGAATGCCAGTCGAATGCTTGCTCTTGGTGCTTCAGCCCAGAGAGCAATTATTAAAATATCACATTTCAGGCCTTTCCCACCCCAGGTGCAAATCTCATACCTGTTCGACATATAAATACTGGCTTTGCCAGTGGTGCCTTACACATCCCAAAGTTGCATTCGGAAAATGTGACAGTGGGCCTTCTTCTTGCACTGCTGCAGCCCACGCAATAAAAATGCTCCCACATTCCCCCTTTCAAGCAGGAAGCTCCAGGATTTTCACCGAGACAACAATAAATGGAAAAGCGATATATATCTCAAGTCAGTGCAGTGTGCCACTGCAGGTGATGGTGTTCCCCTTGGTGGTCCTTTGCAGGTGAACTTGATGATGTGTTGCTGCAACAGGCCATTAACTGTCAATCAAACAACTGTCCGCTTTGCCCTGGACGGTGTTGAGATTCTTGAGAGTTGCTGCAACCGCACTCACCCAGACAATGGAATGTATTCCATCTCACTCCTGACTCGTGCCTTATAGCTGGTGGACAGGTTTTGGAGGTGTCAGCCACTCACAAACAGACAACCTCAATTGTAGTGTGCTTTTCGAGCTACCTTTCATTGTTCAGTCAAGTTTCTGATCAACGGTAA
>NW_025203981.1:0-841 GCF_004010195.1 Chiloscyllium plagiosum
TATGTTCCTCTGTAACCTGCAACATCCTTCAGCACTATTGACAACAACACCGACCTTAGTGACATTCGCAAATTTACTAACACATCCTTCTATGCCATCATCCAGGTCATTTATAAAAATGACAAATAGCAGTGGCCCTAAAACAGATCCTTGCCATATACCAGTGGTAACTGAACTCCAAGATAAGCATTTCCCATTAACTGCCATGCTGTGTCTGCTTTCAGCTAGTCAATTCCTGATCCAAACTGCCAAATCACTTTCAATACCATCCCTTGGTATTTTGTGCAATAGCCTACTGTGGGGAACCTAATTAAATGCCTCACTGAGATCCATATACACCACATCAATGGCTTTACCCTCATCCACCTGTTTGGTCACCATCTCAAAGAAATCAATAAGGTTTGTGAGGCATAATCTACCCCTCACAAAACTGTGTTGACTATCCCTAATCAATTTCTTCCTCTCGAGATGATTATAAATCCGATCTAAACAAAGAACAAAGAAAATTTACAGCCCAAGAACAGGCCCTTAGGTCCTCCAAGCCTGAGCCAATCCAAATCTATGGTCTAAACATATCACCCAGTTCCTAATCATCTGTATCCCTCTGCTCCCCACCTACTCATGCATCTGTCCAGACGCATCTTAAATGAATCTACCATGCCTGCCTCTACTACCTCTGCTGGCAACCTATTCCAAGCACATACCACCCTATCTCTTATAACCTTTTCCAACACTTTACCCACAACCAAAGTAAGGCTCACTGGTCTATAATTTCCAGGGTTGTCTCTACTCCCCTTCTTGAACAAGGGGACAACATTTGCTATCCTTCAGTCTTCTGGCA
>NW_025203981.1:6028-9000 GCF_004010195.1 Chiloscyllium plagiosum
ACATCTTTGGATTGTGGGAGGAAACTGGAGCACCCGGAGGAAACCTACGCAGACCCGAGGAGAATGTACAATCTCCACACAGACAGGCGCCTGAGTCTGGAATCGAACGCAGGTCCCTGGTCTGTGTGGCAGTAGTGCTAGCCACCATGCCACCCTTTGAGTTTATAAAAATATAATGTGGTATTAGACTGATGAATGCCTGTCAGACATAACCCAAATGCTTCTGTCGAAGTTGATTTTTTTCACCTTATGATCTGTATATCTTTGCTTGCTATGATCTGCCTGTACTTCTATGTAAACAGTGCGATGGACCTGGGTGGTAGCTCATTCAGTCAGTACAAACCTTGCCATAGTCCACATCACTCAGACCCTGACTCCTTCACATGCAGGAGGTGCGTCCAGCTGCAGCTCTTGTTTGACCGCATGACGGCTCTGGAGCTGTGGATGGACTCGCTGTGGAGCATTCGCGATGCTGAGGAGGTCGTGGATAGCACGTTTAGTGAACTGGTCACACCCCAGGTTAGAGTTGCTGAGGGAGACAGTGAATGGGTGACCAAAAGACAGAGAAAGAGTAAGAAGGCAGTGCAGGTGTCCCCTGCGGTCTCTCGCTCCAAAACAGCTATACCGTTTTGGATACTGTTGGGGGAGACGGATCACCAGGGAAGGGCAGCAGTTGACAGGATCATGGCACCGTGGCGGGCACTGCTGTTCAGAAGGGCGGGAAAAAGACTCGTAGGGCCATAGTCACAGGGGATTCTATTGTGAGGGGAGTAGATGGGCGGTTCTGTGGCTGAAAACGGGACTCCTGGATGGTATGGTGCCTCCCAGGTGCTCGGTCAGGGATGTCACCGATCGGCTGCAGAGCATTCTAAAAGGGGAGGGTGAACAGCCAGTTGTCTTGGTGCATATGGGCACCAACGATATATATCAAAAATTAGATGAGGTCCTGAAAGAAGAATTCAGGGAGCTAGGACAGAAGTTAAAAGGGAGGACCTCAAAGGTAGTGATCTCGGGATTACTAGCAATACCACGTGCTAGCCAGCGTAGAAATGGAAAAATAGGCAGGATGAACACGTGGCTCGAGAGATGGTGTAGGACGGAGTGGTTCAGATTTGTTGGACATTAGGACCAGTTCAGGGGAAGGTGGGACTATTACAAAATGGACGGTCTTCATCTGAACCAGACTGGAACTAATGTCCTTGGGGGAGACTTTGCTACTGCTATTGGGGGGGTTAAACTAATATGGCAGGGGACTGGGAACCTGTAGAGAAGACAAGTAGGCAGCGAGGTGGAGACTGGAGACTGTAAGGAACAGGATCATGAAGTCAGCATTAATAAAGGGAAGAGTAGGCAGAGAGTGGATAAGCGCAAAAGAACTGGTGACCTGAAATGCATCTACTTTAATGCAAGGAGTATAGTGGGTAAGGCAGATGAATGTAGGGCTTGGATTGGTGCCTGGGAGTATGATGTTATTGCAATCACAGAGACTTGGTTAAAGGAAGAGCATGATGATTGGTAACTAAATGTTCCAGAATATAGACCCTTCAGACAGGACAGGGAGGGAAGTAAAAGGAGGGGGTGGAGTTGCATTGCTGGTCAGGAACGATATCACGGCTGTGCTAAAAGAGGACACTATGGTGGGCTTCAGTATTGAGGCATTATGGATGGAGCTTAGAAATAAGAAGGGTGCAGGTACATTGTTGGGGCTGTATTAAAGGCCTCCCAACAGTGAGCATGAGGTAGAAGAACAAACAGTTAAACAGCTTAAGGAAAGATGTAGAGGCAACAGGGTGGTGGTGATGGGAGAGTTTAATTTTCCCAACATTGACTGGGATACACATAGTGCCAAAGGGTTGGATGGGGCAGAATTTGTAAGAAACATCCAGGAGAGTTTTCTAGATCAGTATGTCAATAGTCCAATGAGGGAAGGGGCCATATTGGACCTGGTATTGGGGAACGAGCCAGGCCAGGTGGTAGAAGTTGCAGTGGGGGATTTTTTTGGTAACAGTGGCAACAATTCTGTAAGTTTTAGAATACTCGTAGACAAAGATGAGCGTGGTCCTAAGGGAAGAGTACTAAACTGGGCCAAGGCCAATTATTGAGGTGTACAAAATAATGAAAGGAAGAGATAGAGTCAATAGCCAGAGACTTTTCCCCAGGGCAGGATTGACTGGTACGAGAAGTCATAGTTTGAAGATATTAGGAGGAAGGTATAAAGGAGACATCAGAGGTAGATTTTTTTACACAGAGAGTTGTGAATGCATGGAATGCGTTACCAGTGGTGGTGGTGGGAGCAGAGTCATTGGGGACATTTAAGTGACTGCTGGACATGAACATGGATAGCAGTAAGTTCAGGAGTGCGTAGGTTGTTATTATATTTTACATTAGGATTAAATCTCGGCACAACATCGTGGGCCAAAGGGCCTGTTCTGTGCTGTACTTTTCTATGTTTTGAGTTCTATATCAAAATTAGGCAGGAGCTCGGAAATGTGGATTGGACACAGCTATTTGAAGGGTAGGCCTCATTTGATATGTGGGAGGCTTTCAAAGATAGGTTGAAGATAGTGCAGGATTGGCATGTCCCATTGAAAGCAAAGGATAGGAAAGGCAAGATTTGTGAACCATGGATGACGGGAGATACTGTACGACTAATCAAGAGGAAAAGGGAAGCGTACATAATGTCCAGGCAGCTAAGAACAGAACGGGCCCCGGAGGATTATCAGGAGAGTAGGACAAGTCTTAAATGAGGAATCAAGCAAGCTAAAAGGGGTCATGAAATAGCTTTAGCAAGCAGAATTAAGGAGATTCCCAAAGCATTTTATTCTTATATAAAAAGCGGTAGATGTGATCTATATGGGACTTCAGTAAGGCATTCGACAAGGTTCCCCATGGGAGACTGGTTAGTGAGGTTAGATCTCACAGAATACAAGGAAAACTCACATTTGGATACAGAACTAACTCAAAGGTAGAAG
>NW_025203982.1:0-884 GCF_004010195.1 Chiloscyllium plagiosum
GAAGTTGATTAATTATATTTATGATACATTTTTGTCATTTTTTAATATTTTTGTAAGGTTTTGTCGTGTTTCTTCATTTTACAAGATTAAGTAATTCACTTGTTTATGGACAGTTTGACTGAATTTAATCAAATAAACTTGTGAAACCGAATCAAATTGAAAATGACAATTCTCTGAAAGTTGTAAGGAAAATTACATGGTCAGTTTTATGATATTGAAGTACCTTCTGTATTTTTCCATATAAATTGACATTTCTCCTAATCAATATATTATTTGCCAAAAATATAAACATTAACAATTGACATCAATGTTTGAAAGTACACAATAAACTATCTTGAGTCAATTTTAAAGATGATATTGATTAAATTGTTGCTAAGAAACAGATGAATTTTACAGTGGCTGTCCCAATACCCGTGCAGTGCTGCTGCAAGTGAAATAGGCTTGTGATCCGAAATTTCTCAAACATTGATATACAAATATATTTTCCTAATCATTTTCTCCAAGGTTATACTTTTCTTAAATCCTACTCACTGATCAACACAGTTCAACCTCCTTTTATCTAATTTACCCAATACTGCACTGACTTAGAGTCATAGAGATGTACAGCATGGAAACAGACCCTTCGGTCCAGCCCATCCATGCCGACCAGATATCCCAACCCAATCTAGTCCCACCTGCCAGCACCGGTCCCATATCACTCCAAACCCTTCCTAATCATATACCCATCCAAATGCCTTTTAAATGTTGCAATTGTACCAGCCTCCACCACATCCTCTGGCAGCTCATTTCATACATGTACCACCCTCTGTGTGAAAAAGTTGCCCCTTAGGTCTCTTTTATATCTTTCCCCTCTCACCTTAAACCTATGCCCTCTAATTCTAGAC
>NW_025203982.1:8665-9000 GCF_004010195.1 Chiloscyllium plagiosum
AATGAAGGTAAGCATGCAGGTACAGCAGGTAGTGAAGAAGGTTAATAGCATGCTGGCCTTCATAACAAGAGGGATTGAGTATAGAAGTAAAGAGGTTCTTCTGCAGCTGTACAGGGCCCTGGTGAGACCACACCTGGAGTACTGTGTGCAGATCTGGTCTCCAAATTTGAGGAAAGACATTCTGGCTATTGAGGGAGTGCAGTGTAGGTTCATGAGGATAGAGCTCTCAAGGATAGTGGAATAAAGGGTTATGGAGATAAGGCAGGAACAGGATACTGATTAAGGATGATCAGCCATGATCATATTGAATGGTGGTGCAGACTCGAAGGGCAGAA
>NW_025203983.1:0-1809 GCF_004010195.1 Chiloscyllium plagiosum
TTTATAGGAGGAGCATGCTATTGCAGTAAGGAAGAGAGAGGGGGCTTCTATCCTCAGGTGCTCTTTGAAACATTTGCAGTAAAAACGAGACACAAATGATGCTCCATTATTCAGGAGTCCCAGGAGTGGATTGTGGCCCCAGCTCTTGCCAAGCTGTTTGGTGACACAGCGGTGTCAAAAGGGATCCTGGAGAACTGGTGGCATGGTCTGCTGCTGGGTCATCTCCATGCATGTGTATGTCCACCATGACCCTCAGCCTACAGGCCATCCTCAGTGGGCAGTTTGGGTACATTGGGCAGACTAGCCTGTGGGATGAAACTACCCACCTTGACTCCTGTCATCACCAGCACTCCCAAAATCCTTTCCCAGAGAATCATGTGGGCAATCTCAGCCATACCCATTTCTGTCTCTTGTGATTGACAAATGCATTTATGCTTTGTAAAATGTTCTGATAGGAAATAACTATAATCTTCTCTGTGCTGTAGTTGGGGGTGGGTTTCTTAACTGAATCTTTATTTGGTAAGGATGTCATGATTTCAGAGAACATGGACAAAAATTAAGAAGAATATCATCCATTATACGGTTTGCATACAACTGGTTTGATTAAAGAGGTCGCATCTATCCCATTGGCACATCTGTGGGATTATTTTAACCTGTCAGAATGTAGATGAGTATCAAATAGTCTCATCAAACTGTCTTTAAATGCTTGGGTTTTCTTGAAAATAAGCCTTTGTCTTGTATTTGTTTCTCTCTTTGAATTTTTAATGCATATAATTGCAATCCTTGATACTCATCTGGCTTTGAGAGTATTTGCCCCAGGTTATGCAGGTATCACAACAAAGTGATCAAATATTCCACAAGTTGTGGAATCCAGAAAGACAGGACAATGTCATATTATCTTAGTATTCCAAATGTTTATATTGTAAAATGTACTTGATTTTTTGCTTCATAGCCTTTGGGGATCAGAGAACATTTCTGTAAAACATTTCTAATGGTTCGTAATTTCCGTAGGATTTAGTAAGGGATAAACTAGGCCTTGAGATTGGGTAGAAGTTACGGCCAGGATTTTTAAAGGACCTTCGGGTCAGGACCCAGTGAGGACTTTGACAACTAGTCCCAGTGATCCCCTACGAATCCTCATTGGCTTTGGATTCTGAAAGAACTTGCAGAGGTTTGGGGAGAGTGTACCAGGAGCTGGAAAGATGTTCAGCCTAATCTACATCCAGCCCCTTTGAGGAACTTGTTCAGGGACCTCTCTGTTTTTGAATGCTATTTTGAATATTTTTCTGGTGAGCAAGTCATAAGCAGAGTGTCAGGTTTATGGCAGGATGAAAACATATTTAGAGTCATAGAGATGGAAACAGACCCTACGGTTCAACCCGTCCATGCCGACCAGATGTCCCAACCCAATCTAGGCCCACCTGCCAGTACCCGACCCATATCCCTCCAAACCCTTTCTATTCTAGAGATGGAAACAGACCCTTCGGTTCAACCCGTCCATGCCGATCAGATGTCCCAACCCAATCTAGGCCCACCTGCCAGTACCCGACCCATATCCCTCCAAACCCTTTCTATTCATATACCCATCCAAATGCCTCTTAAATGTTGCAATTGTACCAGCCTCCACCACATCCTCTGGCAGCTCATTCCATACACGTACCACCCTCTGCGTGAAAAAGTTGCCCCTTAGGTCTCTTTTATATCTTTCCCCTCTCACCCTAAACCTATGCCCTCTAGTTCTGGAATCCCTGACCCCAGGGAAAAGACTTTGCCTATTTACCCTATCCATGCCCCTCATAATTTTGTAAA
>NW_025203983.1:8654-9000 GCF_004010195.1 Chiloscyllium plagiosum
ATTGCTTTGAACTAAGGATCATGTCAGGCTCTTACAAACTCCTGTTTGTCTTTCAGATTATAGATCATTGCAGTGATACTGAGTGTCTCAACATTTCTTTGCCTTACTCTGTTCTTTATACTAGAATACTCAGAACAATTTTCCAGTTCTCATTTAAATATGCCTGAAAGGTTGATTATCCTGTTCTGGTCAGGAGTGATGATTGACTGCAGTGAAACTAAAGCCCCAAGTGCTTTCAACGACATCAAGTTGCTCTTCCTCATTAGAATCTGAGAATGGTTGCAGCACCTCTGCTCATTCCACTCCCTGTCCTTTCTCTGTAGCCCTACAATTCTTTCTGTCAAAT
>NW_025203984.1:0-1085 GCF_004010195.1 Chiloscyllium plagiosum
AAGATACTTCACAGGGCTCATATGGCACCTGAACGTCTCGCAAAATTCAAGGCAGGAGCATCCCCAATGTGTCCTAAATGTAAAATAGAAGTTGGCACTCTCTCGCATTGTCTATGGACATGCCATAAGATCCACAGGTATTGGAATAGAGTAATGAATGCCTTGACAGAGATTTTGGGTACGGAGATTAGATCGGATCCAATGTCCCTACTTTTGGGCTCTCCAGATCTTTCCTCCCTGGATGCATACGGGAGGAAATTATTTACTATCCTCTCCTTTTGTGCAAGGAAAAATATTTTAGTGCATTGGGTATCCGAAGGCCCCCCAGGACTTTCAAACTGGCACAAGATAGTCATGGAATATATCCCCCTTGACTTCCTCACAAATATGGTGCACCAAAAAACACAATTATTTTATAAAACATGGCAACCCTTTTTGAACTATATTGACACAGATATTTCAGCCATATTGTCCAAGGCTTTTGTTTGGCTGTGATAATGGTTCTGTCTGGTTCGGGGGCCTAGGACGAGGAATCCCGTATAAATACGGGTTCAATTATGACTTGATGTAAATCTAATTTGAGGATGTATCTAGTTATTTAATTACTTTGTTGTTTACTGTTAGTAATGTATGATATCCTATTTTATATTTTGGTTGTTTGTAGAATAGATTAGTAGTTATTTGGGTTTTTTACTTTTTTTATTTGTTGAATTTTATATTGGTGCTGTTATCACATGGTAAAGTGGAATACACTTGTTTTTATTATTTTTGTAATTTTGTAAAAAAACCTTAAAAATTTTCTTTCTTCAATAAAAATACCCACAAAATAAAAGGAGATAGACAGATTTTCAAATAGTAAAGGGTTTTGGTAAATAGGCAGGAAAGTGGGGTTGAGGATAAGATGAGGTAAAAACAATGACTGCAGATGCTGGAAACCAGATTCTGGATCAGTGGTGCTGCAAGAGCACAGCAGTTCAGGCAGCATTCAAGGAGCAGCGAAATCGACGTTTCGGGCAAAAGAAGGGCTTTTGCCCGAAACGCCGATTTCGCTGCTCCTTGGATGCTGCCTGAACTGCTGTGCTCTT
>NW_025203984.1:8289-9000 GCF_004010195.1 Chiloscyllium plagiosum
AGAGGTAGACAGGGGGAGCGAGGGTGAGGGAGAGAGAGGGGGGAGAAGGAGAGAGCGTGAGAAGAAGAGTGTGGGAACGGGAGAGGACGAGAGGCGGAGGAGTGAGAGGGAGAGCGCGGGACAGGCAGAGCATGAGAGATGGAGAGAGGGAGGTGACCTCATCACACTGTCCTGTCTTCAAATCTTCCTCACTTTCCTGTTTTGACAGCATCAATTTGATAAATTATTATCTCTCTGCCTTAACTAGTTAGGTGAAGGAGCAGTGCTCCGAAAACTAGTGCTTCCAGGTAAACCTATTGGTCTATATCCTGGTGTTGTGTGATTTTTAACTTAATTATTTTAACTTAATTTTGAATTACTATTACACTCTCTCACATACACTTTCACACTCGCGCAGACGTAGACGTACACACATGCAGACTCTCTCTCTCACACACACAAATCAAGAAACAAACATGTGTGTGTATTTGCAGATACATTCCATTTTGTTCAAAAACCACAATTTGTAGTCAAAGTCATTGTGGGCAGCACAGTGGTTAGCACTACTGCCTCACAGTGCCAGAGACCCCGGTTCAATTCTCGCCTCAGGCGACTCTGTGTGGAGCTTGCACGTTCTCCCAGTGTCTGCGTGGATTTCCTCCGAGTGCTCCAGTTTCCTCCCACAGTCCAAAAATATGCAGGTTAGGTGAATTGGCCATTCTAAATTGCCCA
>NW_025203985.1:0-5017 GCF_004010195.1 Chiloscyllium plagiosum
CCGTCTTCCGGGGATAGAATCGAACTCAGGTTGCTCATGCTGTGAGGCAGCAGTGCTAAGCACTGAGCCACATGCTGCACTAATTGTTCTGGCTTCCAAGTGACTTCTACTCCACAAAGTATGATTGAGTCTCAATACCTCTTGACATTCCCTTACAAGTCACTCAGTTCTCCAGGACGATAAACACAATCTTTATGGCATCATCTGTGGCCCAAAGAAGTGGTTACTCACCCTAAGTCTGCCTTAGATCTGAGGAGTGACTGATATACCCCAGCATTTCTTACAGGCCTCTTGTAGACAAGTCTAAACAATCTCCCCTTCACCACAAGCTTTCCACTGGCATCCAGACATCTGGAAAGTTGATGTATTTAGAATTTTTCCTTTTAATGCCACCTCCACGTTAGTTCTCATTTGACTGAAGTGAAAACACCCAACAGTATTAAAGGGGCAATGGAGTGTTTAAACAATCAATGTGCATTTTAAAACTGTGCTAAGTTAACTAAATTGCACAAACTCAACCCCAGATTTTTTATTCTGCCGCTTTAACATAGCTGAAACTTTTCTGGTGTTAAAAAAAAAGGTTTAAAAATCGTGTTGATCATTTGTGAAGAGGGCGTGTTCCATACAATACGAGGAACTGCACTGACAGAGTTTTTGAAAATTAACTCTCAGGGTGTGGGCAACATCAGCACTTATTACCCATCCCTATGCAGGCCCCAGGATAAGGTGCTTCAGTCTTCTTTAAAATGATTCATTCATGGGGTATAGATGACACTGGCCGGGTCTGCATTTATTGCCTGTCAGTAGGTGCCCTTGAGAAGGTGGCAGTGAATTTTTCCTCTTGAATCACTGCAGTCCACGTGCCTGTAGTTAGACCCACAATGCCCTGAGAGAAGGAGTTCCAGGATTATGACCGAGCAACAGTGAAGGAATGGTGATATCTTTCCAAGTCAGGATGGTGAGTGGCTTGGAGTGGAGCTTGAAGGTGGTGGTGTTGCCATGTATTGGCTGCCCTTCTCCTTCTATATGCACATGGGTTTGGAAGGCACCGTCTATGCATCTTCAGCAAATTCCTGCAATGATGCTTGTAGGTAGTACACTCTGCTGCTACGGAGCGTCTCTGGTGGAGGGAGTGGATGTTTGTGGATGTGATGTCAGTCTAGTGACTGCTTTCCCCTAAATAATAACAAACATCTTGAGTGTTGTTGGAGCTGCAGCTGTCTAGGCAAATGGGTGCACACTCCTGACTTGTGTCTTGCAGCTTTAGGACAGGCTTTTGCAGACATGCTTTCACGCGTGAACATCTTTACAGATGCAATTAACACAGAAAAGATGGGTTGACTTAATTGTCAATCCTTTATGCTTAGATTAGATTACTTACAGTGTGGAAACAGGCCCTTCGGCCCAACACGTCCACACCGACCCTCCGAAGACCAACCCACCCAGACCCATTCCCCTACCATTTACCCCTTCACCTAACACTATGGACAATTTAGCATGACCAATTCACCTAACCTGCACATTTTTGGACTGTGGGAGGAAACATGCACACCCGGAGGAAACCCACGCAGACACGGGGAGAATGTGTAAACTCCACACAGTCAGTCTCCTGAGGCGGGAACTGAACCCGGGTCTCTGGCACTGTGAGGCAGCAGTGCTAACCACTGAGCCACCGTGCTGCCCACTGTGGCATCCTGGGAACAGATGCAGCGGAGGTGGATGAATATGGAATAATGGATGGTGTTTTTACAGGAGGTAGGGTGGGAGGAGGTGTAGCCTCGGTAGCTGTGGGAGTCAGTGGGCTTGTAGCAGTTGTCCGTGTTAAATCAGTTGCCAGAAATGGAGACAAAGAGGTCCAGGAAGGGGAGGGAGGTGTCCAAGATGGTCCAGGTGAATTTGAGTTCAGGGTAGAAGGCATTAGTGAAGTTGATGAATTGTTCAATCTCCTCGTGGGACCACGAGGTAGCACCAATACAGTCATCAATGTAGCAGAGGAGCAGGTGGCGGTGGTGCTGGTGTAGCTACGGCAGACGGACTGTTCCACGTACCTGACAAAGAGGCAGGCATAACTGGGTCCTGTGCGGGCGCCTATGGCTACCCCTTTGGTTTGGAGGAAGTAGGAGAATTTGGTAAGGGTGAGGACCAGTTCAGCCAGGCGGATGAGGATATAAGTGGAAGGTACCTGTTAGGACAGCATGAGAGGAAGAAACGGAGTGCTTGGAGGCCTTCATCATGGTGGATGGATATGTATAGGAACTGATATTCATGGTGAAGATGAGGCGTTAGGCGTGGGGAAACAAAAGTCTTGGAGGAGGTGAAGAGTGTGGATAGTGTCCTGAATGTACGTGGGGAGTTCCTGCACTAAGGGGGACAGGATGGTGTTAAGATATGCAGACATGAGTTCAGTGGGACAGGAGCAGGGTGAGACAATGGATGGACCAACGCAGTCAAGTTTGTGAATCTGCGCTACGAGGTAGAATCAGGTAGTGCAGGGTTCTCAGACTATAAGTTTGGAGGCTGTGGGTGGGAGATCCCCTGAGGTGATGAGGTTGTGGATGGTCTGGGAGATGATAGCTTGGTGTTGGGAGGTGAAGTCGTGGTCAAAAGGGCAATAGGTGTCCATCTGTTGGCACCAACTCGCTAACACCACCTCCTACTGCCCCTCCACCACAACCTCACCTCCCATCACCAAACCATCCACAACTTCATCACTTCAGGGGATCTCCCATCCACAACCTCCAACCTTATAGTTTGAGAACACTGCACCCTCCGATTCTACCTCCTACTGAAGATTCACAAACTTCCCCGGTCTTCCCCAATCGACCCATTGTCTCACCCAGCTCCAGTCCCACTGAACTCATCTCTGCATGCCTTGACACCATCCTGTCCCCCTTGGTCCAGGAACTCCCCACCTACGTTCAGGACACCATCCATGCCCTTCACCTCCTCCAAGACTTGAATATCCCCGGCCCTCAATCATCATCACCATGGATATCCAGTCCCTGTACACATCTATCTGCCATAACAAAGGCCTCCAAGCCCTCGTTTCTTCCTCTCAAGCTGTCCCAACCAGTATCCTTTCACTGACACCCTCATCCACCTGGCTGAACTGGTCCTTACCCATAACAACTTGTCCTCTCAATCCTCCCACTTCCTCCAAACCAAAGGGGTAGCCATGTGCACCCGCACAGGACCCAGTTATGCCTGCCTCTTTGTCGGGTACAGAACAGTTCATCTTCCACAGCTACACCAGCACCATCCCCCACCTGTTCCTCTGCTACATCAGTGAATCTATTGGAGCTACCTCGTGGTCCCACGAGGTGATTGAACAGTGCATCAACTTCACTAACACCTTCCACCCCGACCTCAAATTCACCTGGACCATCTCAGACACCTCCCTCCCCTTCGTGGACCTCTCCATCACCATATCCGGTAATCGACTAACCACGGACATCTACTACAAGTCCACTTCTTCCCACCCTACCTCCTCTATAAACATCATCCCTTATTCTGAAGTCCTCCACCTCCGCCGCATCTGTTCCCAGGATGACAAATTCTACCTGACTAAATCCCAGATGGCTTAATTCTTCCAAGATCGCAATTGCCCTTCCCACATGGTTGATGATGCCCTCCAGTGCATCTCTTCCACTTCCTGCACCTCCACCCTTTAATCTGATCCCTCCCAATGCAACGAGGACAGAACTTCCCGGTCCTCATTTTCCACCCCACCAACCTCCATATACATTGCATCATCCTCTGTCATTTCTGCTACCTACAAACAGAACCCACCACTAGAGATACATTACCCTCCCCATGCCTCCTATTCCGCCTTGGGATACTGCAACCACACGGGATCAACGTGGATTACGTGAGTTTCCTCTTTCCCCTCCCCCATATTATCCCAGTCCCAAGCCTCCAACTTGGCACCGCCCTCTTGATCTGTCCATCCGCTCAACCCTCCTCTCCAACTTATCACTTTCTTCCCCTCCTTCATCTACCTATCGCATTCTCAGCTACCTTCCCCCCAACCCCATCTCCCTCCCATTTGTCTCTCAGACATCGGCCCACAAGCCTCATTCCTGATGAAGTGCCTATGCCCGATACGTCAATTCTCCTGCTTCTCAGATGCTGCCCGACCTGTTGTACTCTGCCACCACCATACTTTCAACTCTGATCTGCAGTCGTCACTTACTCCTGTTGTATTTGCTGTACCCAATGTGGATTCTGGATCAGTGGTGCTGGAAGAGCACAGCAATTCAGGCAGCATCCGAGGACAGGCAAAATCGACGTTTCGGGCAAAAGCCCTTCATCAGGAATAAAGGCAGTGAGCCTGAAGCGTGGAGAGATAAGCTAGAGGAGGGTGGGAGTGGGAGAGAGTGGCATAGAGTACAATAGGTCAGTGGGGAAGGAGATGAAGGTGATAGGTCAGGGAGGAGAGGGTGGAGTGGATAGGTGGAAAAGGAGCTGGGCAGGTCGGACAAGTCCGGACAAGGTCAGGAGATCGAGTTGCTAGAGGTTAGAAACTAGGATGAGGTGGGGGAAGGGGAAATGAGGAAACTGTTGAAATCCACATTGATGCCCTGGGGTTGAATACACCAGCAACGGTTCTCCATCAAGATCCTCCGCTCCACGCTTGCAGCAATGCGCCGGTACCTAACCTCTCTACAGTCAGCCCTGCCTCAGCTGAGGGCCACACTCTCTCAGAATTGCAAAGGACCCACTCTGTACTACATCCTCAGGAGAATTCATACTCTCAACAAACAGTATTTCAATTCCATCTCAAACATCAAAAACTGTAAGTACAACAAACTTTTATCTACCCAGCTCCATAACCAGCGCTCCTTGAACATTCCAGAAGATTCCCCTGGCCACGGAAACACCATTAGCCATGTGGCTGATGCAGCTACCACCCCCACGCTGATTGATGATGTCACTTACGCCCCCATCATGGCCACTCCCACAACCACTTCCACCCCTCACAATTCCTCATGCATCACACGTGACATCACTTCTGCCC
>NW_025203985.1:7906-9000 GCF_004010195.1 Chiloscyllium plagiosum
CTTCATCTCCTTCCCCACTGACCTATTGTACTCTATGCCACTCTCTCCCCCCCCCCACCCTCCTCTAGCTTATCTCTCCACGCTTCAGGCTCACTGCCTTTATTCCTGATGAAGGGCTTTTGCCCGAAACGTCAATTTTGCCTGTCCTCGGATGCTGCCTGAATTGCTGTGCTCTTCCAGCACCACTGATCCAGAATCTGGTTTCCAGCATCTGCAGTCATTGTTTGTACCCAATGTGGCCTACATTGGAGAAACCAAACTCAGATCAGTTGACTGCTTTGCAAAACACCTCTGGTTGGTGCACAAGCATGACCCTGACCTTCCCATAGCCAGTCATTTTTAAAAAGCGCCGTATTCACATGCCCACTCATCTGTCCTCGACATGCTGCAATGATCCACAGCAGAAACTGGAAGAGCAACATCTCATCTTCAAACCATGCAGTTTACAACTTTGTGTTCAACACCTTCAAATAGTGAATCCATTCCTTCCCATCCTTTTAGCTTTACTTGTTTACATTCGCTGTGACCCTCTCTCCAACATTACCCCCCAACTCCACTCCCCCACCCCAGTCGGACTGTGTGTGTTCTTTCCAATTTGGCCGTTTTCTGCCATCTTGTATTCCAGTCACTTAACCTGAATCATCAACATCTGCCCCATTCCCTCCTCCGCCCCACACTTAAGCTCTGGCGAAGAGTCATCTGGACTCAAAATGTTAGCTTGTTCTCTCTCCAAGGATGCTGGCTGACCTGATGTGATCTCCAGCATTTTTTATTTTTGATCCCCCAGGAGACTGGTTCCTGTCCTGCCCAGGTGCAGACCATCCAGTTTGTAGTGGTCCCACCTTCCCCAGAGTCATGTTCCAATGTCCCATCCATTTGAATCCCTCCGTCTTCCACCATCCTTTAAGCCATGTATTCATCTTAGCTATCCTGTTATGCATACTCTGATGAGCATGTGGCACTGGTAGCAATCCCGAGATTACTACCTTTGAGGTTGTACCTTTTAGTTTAACTTCTAACTCTCTAAATTCAGCTGTAGGACCTCATACCTTTTTTTTTACATATCATTGGTGCCCACATACACTATGACAGCT
>NW_025203986.1:0-977 GCF_004010195.1 Chiloscyllium plagiosum
GGGGATCCCCACTGCCCGGTGGCAAATGGGCACACCAAGGCGTGTCTGGACGGTGGATGAGGGAGAAGAGGTGAACGGTGTGCAGCAGCAGTCTATACAGGGCTCTCCTTTTCACCTCCCTAAACGAAACAACATTAAAATTTCGGAGGCGGCTCAGGTTGTGGGGCACAGGCTCCCGCGGGAAGTACGGGACCTTGGGGCCAATGTGAAATTCCGGCCGGGCTGGGGTGAGCGCGGACGGGATCCCACCGCACACCTGAGCGTCCTCCAACTGGTGCACTACGTCGGGTCCGAGCACCGCCGTTTTAAGGCGTCGGATGGCGGTGGCCACGTACTGGACGTCTACCGCTGCCCTGCCCTGACTGTGGTTTGTTTTTTTTTTCTCTTTTTTTTGTGAAGGGGAGGGTAGGGACTATATCAGAATAGATTTGGAGAAATGATGCACTCCATTCCCTGCGGCGCCCACCTCTAATGTCCCATTTATTATTATTATTTTTTTTTGCGTAGAGAGCCCTCCACTGGGGATCCCCACCGCCCGGTGGCAAATGGGGGTATAGCAATTTATTCTCTTTTTTTATATTTTAACCCCCACACTACCACCTAAGTGCGGTAGTGCTTATTTTATCCCCAGCACCCATGGTGTGTGTGTGTGCAGGTGGGAGACACAGTGAGAGACACAAAGTGCACGAATCTTTATTCAAATTCCACCACCAGGAAGATAGGAAAACACCCAAGTGGCCAGTGACAAACATTGCCCTTCACATCAAAGGGCAGTGCTGTGTGATCAAAAACAGTGAAGGGGAGGGTAGGGACTAAATCAAAATAGATTTGGAGAAATGATGCACTCCATTCCCTGCGGCGCCCACCTCTAATGTCCCATTTATTTATTTTTTCTTTATTCAAATGCCTTTTATTTTTATTTATTAATTAATTTTATTTTTTCCCCTTTCTTTTTTAACCCCCACACTACCACCTAA
>NW_025203986.1:8205-9000 GCF_004010195.1 Chiloscyllium plagiosum
CGATGGAACTAGTTGTCGGTTAGAAAAATGCTGTTGAAATGATCTTTGGATCTTACCGGTATTTGCTGCTGTTGAGCATTAGCGATGGAGTGAGCGGATACTGTAGGCAAAAAGTGAGGACTGCAGATCCTGGAAACCAGAGTTTAGGTCAGAGTGGTGCTGGAAAAGCACAGCAGGTCAGGCAGCTCCCCTTTTGGGCGAAAGCCCTTCATTAGGAATAGAGCCTATCCTGATGAAGAGCTTTTGCTCGAAACGTCGATTTTCCTGCTCCTTGGATGCTGCCTGACGTGCTGTGCTTTTCCAGCACCACTCTGATCTGAGTGGATATGGTTCCAATCAAATGGGTTGCCTGTTTTGTCTTGGTTGATGTCAAGTTTGTTTTGCTGCAGCAGCACGCAGGCAAGTGGAGAGTATTCTGTAATGCTTGTAACTTTTGACTTGTACTGTTGATGGTGAACAAGTCATGTGAGATATTTGCCACAGTATTCCTAACCTCACATCTGCTCTGTAGCTACTATTTATGTGGTGAATCCTGTTGAGTTTCTGGTCAGTAGTAACCCTGAAGATCTGGATGGTGGAGATTCCGTGTTGGTAATGCTGTTGAATGTCAGGGGATGATGGATAGATAATTTTTTAATGTGACTGGAGGAGAGTTTAGGGGAGATGTCAGAGTGGTGGGTGTGTGGAATGCATTGCCAGCATTGGGAGTAGTGTCAGACACATTAGGAACATTTAAGAACTCTTGGATAGGCACATGGATGATAGTACAATGAAGGGTATATAGGTTAGTTTGAT
>NW_025203987.1:0-891 GCF_004010195.1 Chiloscyllium plagiosum
AATTTGAGCAGATTTGGCAGGCATGACCTACCCTTAATGAAACCATACCCTATTTTACCATTCACTTCCAAGTATTCAGAAATTTCACCCTTCACGATGGATTCCAGGATCTTACCCACAACCAAGGTTAGGCTAATCGGTCTGTAATTTTCCATCTTTTGCCTCACACCCTTTTTAAACAGGGGTGTCATGTTAGTGATTTCCTGTCCTCTGGGGTCCTCTCAGATTCTAGCAATTAGAGTCATAGAGTCATAGAAATGTTCCCAGCATGGAAACAGACCCTTCGATCTAACCCGTCCATGCCAACCAGATATCCCAACCCAATCTAGTCCCACCTGCCAGCACCCGGCCCATATCCCTCCAAACCCTTCCTATTCATATACCCAACCAAATGCCTCTTAAATGTTGCAATTGTACCAGCCTCCACCACATCCTCTGGCAGTTCATTCCATACATGTACCACCCTCTGTGTGAAAACGTTGCCCCTGAGGTCTCTTTTATATCTTTCCCCTCTCACCCTAAACCTATGCCCTCTAGTTGTGGATTCCCCGATCCCAGGGAAAAGACTTTGCCTACTTATCCTATCCATGCACCTCATAATTTTGTAAACCTCTATAAGGTCACCCCTCAGCCTCCGACGCTTCAGGGAAAACAGATCCAGCCTGTTCAGCCTCTCCCTGTAGCTCAGATCCTCTAACCCTGGAAACATCCTTGTAAATCTTTTCTGAACCCTTTCAAGTTTCACAACATCTTTCCGATAGGAAGGAAACCAGACTTTCACGCAATATTCCAACAATAGCCTAACCAATGTCCTGTACAGCCGCAACATGACCTCCCAACTCCTGTACTCAATACTCTGACCAATAAAGGAAAGCATACCAAACGCCTTCT
>NW_025203987.1:6473-9000 GCF_004010195.1 Chiloscyllium plagiosum
GCAGCTGCGGGCCCTTAGACAAACTGCGCGCGACCAGCAGGACATTAGGGACCAGGCAAAACTGCAGCCGCATCTGCCCGCCCAACCCCTTCCCGGCGTTGGGGACAAAGTCCTGGTCAGGGCCGCTCCCGACCGGCCTGGCTTCGCCCCCGGTGGCTGGGACCGCACGAAATCATCCTCACCAGCGACACGTGCACCTGTGTCGACATGAAGGGAAAGGGCAGGTGGAAACACTGGTCCCAGCTTAAACCCTATCCTTAAGCCCCGACCAGACAGACTCCGCCCCCCCCTCCTTTTTGACTTGACTCTAACCGCCCCTCTTTCTCCTTACAATGCAACGGGTGGACCGGTTCCAGGGAGACCTGCTCCTACACACACTAACCCTACACCCTTGGTAAGGGTGCCTCTCTCCCTCTCTTCCCACAGATCATGCTTCACCGGTGCACCGCTCTCCTCCCTGCCCTCCTCTTCCCCCTACGACTCGCGCCTTCCTTACCCGAGATACATGACAACTTCTACCGCCACGGTGTTGCCTTCAACGCGTCCGACGCCATCTGTATTCCTGCAAGGGGAAGTTCTCCCGGGCGTACAGACACTCTGTTTATTCTGCACGTCGGAGCACGACCCGCGGCCGACCTGCCTCCGGCGTGCTGAGGCGATGGACTTGGGGGGTTGCATGTTCGGGACAATGTGTGCCATGCCAGAGGACCTCTCCTCTGCCCCGGTATTTGATGCCTTTACTGTACGGGATTTGTCTGCTTGCGGATATTACGAGCCTACTGATGCCGCGGTAGTCTCTTTGTATTTGTGCTTTCCATCCGCCCCGACCACACCGCCCCCGACCACGACTCCCGAGATATTGCCATGCCCCTCCCTGCGACCGGGGCCCGCGGGGGGACTGGTATTGTGGGACGAGGGAGAGGCCCTTTATGACAACGTCCAACACGAGGTCGTGCCTGTGCTGGTCAATATATCGGGCATCCGGGTACCGGACTATTGCACAGCACAGGTACGCAACCTATACGCCATGATGGGGAAGGAGGTTATAGAGAGGCCCATAGACGCCATGGGGGCAACCCACTACCGGAATGACATACATAACACGCACACACAACGACACAGACATAGTCAACTATGCTCTCACAGGACTCAACACGGGGACATCCGTAGTAAACTTCCGAGACATCCAGGGCCTTAACGAAAAGGTCGAGCAACTAAAAGGGGTAATGAGGGACCTGCTACAGAGGTCTCTAACAGAACAGGCAGACCAGGCACGCCTGGGGGAAGAGGGACCGTACATCCAGCTCAACGGCATTGCAGTCCTGGAGACACAGGCCCACACCATTAACCGCCTTATAGACCGGGAAAGAGAAAACACGACCCATATCCACGAGGGGCAGCTGTGCCATGTGTATGGCCTGTGGATGGTAGCCCAGATCCAGCATGATCTTGACCAGGTCCAAAGGGGGGAGGTGCCCGACTGGATCGACAGTGCCAAACTGGCCTCACTCGCGGGGCGCTCCGGGCCGCTCGACAGCTGGACTCTGAAGGGTATGACCAGAGTATACCCAGTGGTTCCCGACTTTGAGGTCAGTGAGGCGACAGGAGTCGGGATTGTCCTCCTGATCCCCATGGTCACCCCAGAGTCGAGGCCATTTCCCCTGTTTCACATTGAGAACATCGGAGTCATACGGGGAAACACTTCCCTCAAATATCGATTAGCTCACCACACAGCCATATCTCGAAATGGCGCTATGTACGGGGTGTCGCTTACAGGCTGCAAGCAGCGGGGGGCAATTACCATCTGCCCTCACCCCTTACGAAGGAGTGAAACAGCGGACTGCGGGTTCAACCGGACACAGGGCTGCACCCTTGAAATTGAACCCACGGGCCCCCACTTCACTAGGGCGGGATATGGTGGGGTGGGACGATACTGTGTCTCCACTCTTGAAACCTCATTTTGGTATAATGGACTGCAGTGCCCGATTCCCCAGCACGAGTTCTGCTTCATCCCCAGGCGCCCAGTCACGGTTGGGCAAGCTCACATCTCAGAGGTCCGACGACGGAACCCCGAGTCCATACAAATTACTGATAAATTCAGGGACACCCTCAGGAAATATCGGGAGCCTGAACAAGCCCCCATCCCACATTTGGCTGAGGTCTTACGGGAGCTTAGGACCCGGGTAGGACACTCAGTGAAATTGTATCACCAGTTGCAGTCACATGTAAAGGACCTAGAGGAGGACACAGACACAGCTCTGCAGTCCCAGGGGTGGGCGCAGAGGGTGTGGGATTGGGCCCTGAACGTGAACATTCGTCCCTGGATCCGAATAATCTCGCATACCATTGTAGGCATACAATTACTGCTGGCTTTGGCCTGGCTCCTGCTGGCGTGTCATTCATGCCACCAGCACAAGAAACGAAAGGCCAGGAAGACCATGCTCCACGCCATCGACTCCTGGCGGGCGATCAGGCACCGTAAGCTCACAGGGCCCGAGTTAATGTGACCTTCTCCCGGGACTATCCA
>NW_025203988.1:0-1683 GCF_004010195.1 Chiloscyllium plagiosum
AGCACAAACATCCAGGTTGCTGCCCCATAGTAGCGCTGGATGAATTAAAGGTGCTACCTTTTGGATGCAATGTTAAATCAAGACTTCGTCTGCTCACTCAAGCGGATGGAAAAGATTCCATGGCACTCTTTTGAAGAAGAACAAGATGGTTAACCCAGGCACCTTGGCTCAGAGCTATCCTTCAATGACCATCACTAAAACAGGTCCTCTTACTCCATCCTGTCTCCTAACCCCACCTCCTGCCGTGTATTGATTATCCCTTCTGACCTTCTGCTCTCTGACACTGGATGTTCCAGACTCAGCAAAGGTCTTAGTTTTATGCCCCTGTGCCCTCACCTCAATGGGTTTTCAGGCACGACATGATATTGAACTTTTCTTCCATTGCCTCTGCCTCTGCGTCCAATTCTTTGGACAAGAGTTCTTTCCTTGTCCCACAGGTGCCTTTGCTGATCTCCAACACTCTCCCCCAACCTGGAATCCTCCCTCTGGCCTTCCTCCTGCATTCAACCTCTTCATCGAGAACTGGAGACATGACATTGGTCACCTTAATTTCTCTGCCCACCCTCAATCATTCAAACCACTTTCTCTCTGAACAGAGTGCACTGTGCTCTCAGATCCTGACTCGGTTATCAAACTTCCTGACAAGGGTGCTGCTGCTGTTGTTGAATGACCTCTACATTGTGGGCTCTGAGTGCGAGCTCTCAGACACCTCCTCCTATCTTCCACAACCACCCCCCCCCACCCCGATCACAACCCAGGCTATGTACCAGGCTATTGTGTACATCATGATCATTAATCTCATTTCATCTGGTGATCTCTGCGCCCTGCCTCCGCAACTGCCACAATCTCATAGACCCCCAGCCCCATATAGCTCAGTTCTACCTCCTTTCAAAAATCCACAAACTGGACTGCCCATTGTTTCTGTCTATTCCTGCCCGACAGAACTCACCCCTTCCTACCTCATCTCGATTCCTTCTCCCCTTGTCCAGTCCCTTCCCACTTGCATATGCAATTTTTCTGACACTTTACACCAGTTTCAGAACTTCCAGTTTGTGAGCTCCAGCCACTTTCTTGTCACTGTGGATGTGCAATCCCTTTACACGTCCATCCCCCATCAGGCCGGTCTCAGGCATCTCTGCTTCTTCTTGGGCAAAAGACCTGAACTATCCCTATCCACCACCATCATTCCCTCCATTGTCAGACTTCTGAAGGGATCGTCTCCTGTGGGACACTTTGGTCCCAACAACTTCCTACAGCCCCACAGCACCTTCCATGCAATTGCATAAAGTGTGTCACCTGCCTGTTTACTTCCTCCATCCCCACCATCCAAAGCCCCAAACACACCTTCCGGGTGAAGCAGCGATTTACCTTCACTTCATTCAATCTAGTCCACTGTATTCGATGCTCTCATAGTGTGGTCTGCCCTACACTGGGGAGACGAAATGCAGATGAGGTGCCCTCTTTGCATCTTTTTCCATAAAAATGACCCTGAGCTGCCAGTTGCCTGCCACTTCAACACCCCACCCTGTTCCCTGGCCCACATCTCTGCCTCAGGCTTGCTGCAGTGCTCCAGCAGAGCTCAGCACAAGCTGGAAGAACAGCACCTCATGTTCTGCGTGGGAATGCTACAGCCTTCAGGAACACACACACACACCGCACACACACATATACACACACCACACA
>NW_025203988.1:7838-9000 GCF_004010195.1 Chiloscyllium plagiosum
CCCGGAGCAGGGAGTGGGGAAACAGACCCGGGAGCAGGGAGTGGGGAAACAGCCCCGGGAGCAGGGAGTGGGGAAAATAGCCCCCGGAGCAGGGAGTGGGGAAACAGACCCGGAGCAGGGAGTGGGGAAACAGCCCCGGGAGCAGGGAGTGGGGAAAGTAGCCCCCGGAGCAGGGAGTGGGGAAACAGCCCCGGGAGCAGGGAGTGGGAAAGTAGCCCCCGGAGCAGTGCGCAGGCTGAGTCCCGTGCGATGACTGGTGTAGGGGAGGCAGCCTTGGCATTTGCCTTGGAACAGCTGAGTGCCGGTATAGATCGGTCTGGGGCTTGGAGCAGAGCGGGAAATGTATGTTGGACTGGGGTCTGGCTTGGGCAGTCAGACCTTGTGTGGAGCTCCTGCACTGAGCTGCTACACTGCATTGTCTGTTAGAAATTTCCTGTGATGTCAATCCTTTAATGGGTGTCCTATTTTTAAACTTATTTTTCAACTCTAAGTAATACAACTACTTTTATTCCTTTGCTGTATCCAAGAATTGTACCTCAGTACTTGTATCTAAGATGTAGTTATAAGTAGGCAGACATTGTAAAAGCTTTGCATAAACCGAAAATAGAGTACACCTGACAATAAAATGATATTGAATTGTATTGAAATGTTTGATGGCTGAGCCAAGTCTTGGTAAAAACAAAGGTGTAAAAGACATTTTTACTAAAACATTCACTCCTGTAATCAGGAAGGCAACTTGGATCATTGTCAGTGAAGCAGTCATTGCTGGATTAACAACCCACTGGTGTACATATGCATGAGATTTTTGCTTATAGTTGCTTGGGCTTAAAGTAATTGATTAGATATGAGTCGTGCTAAATGCAATTTAGGATTGTTGCATAACTGTACTATTGGATGGATATATTCTATATTGTAGTCTTTGCTGATTAGTAAGTGAAAAAATCTTATTTCATTTGATTTGCATTGTTCATTCAATGATTCAGACCTTAGAAAATAGCTTTAACAAAAGAGTTTCACAGCTAGAAAGCTACACATTTGCATTAAACAGAGAAAGCTCAACCATCACCTTCCCATAATGAATTAAAGTAGGTAATGAAATGTTAATCCCATGAATGATTTTTTTAAAAAAAACTGAATCGTTAATTGTTTCATATTAATTTGC
>NW_025203989.1:0-3002 GCF_004010195.1 Chiloscyllium plagiosum
ACTTATCTTAAACAAACATTTAAGTAGCACATGTTATCAATTCACACAAACAGATAAGCCAGAAGTTATAATATAAAATTTGAAATTTCAGTGTAAAGCTTTGGAGGTGTGAAAACTCACTTTAGTGTGACAGTGGTCATACAGTTGACTCGGAAGGTATGCGATGTTCTCTGTTGTGCTTATTTGACAACTTTGTTGTTTTATTGCTGGTTGTTGTACCTCAGTATCACAACACAATCATCATTAACAGAGTTTTCTTCTTCACACTTTTTGTATGTTGGTCTGAGTTTTCTTCCATTTCTTCACAATGCAGCACTATTATCAGTAATGACTTCATCGAATCTAAGCTGGTTAAATATTTTCAAAATATTTGCTGGCATGTAGTCATAGAGATGTAAAGCACGGAAACAGATACTTCAGTCCAACCCATCCATGCCGACCAGATATCCCAACCCAATTTAGTCCCACCTGAAAGCACCCGGCCCAAATCCCTCCAAACCCTTCCTCTTCATGTACCCATCCAGATGCTTTCTAAAAGTTGCAAATGTACCAGCCTCCACCACTTCCTCTGGCAGCCCATTTGGCACATGTACCACCCTTTGCATTAAAAAGGTGTCCCTTAGGTGTCTTTTATATCTTTCCCCTCTCACTCTAAACCCATTCTTGGGGGAGTTCTGATCTCCCCCAAGCCAGGGAAAAAACTTTGTCTATTTATCCTATCCATGCCCCTCATAATTTTGTAAACCTCTGTAAGGTCACCCTTCAGTCTCTGACGCTCCAGGGAAAAAAGCCCCAGCCTATTCAACCTCTCCCTATAGTTCAAATCCTCCAACCCTGGCAACATCCTTGTAAATCTTTTCTGAACCCTTTCAGGTTTCACAACATCTTTCCGATAGGACGGAGACCAGAATTGCATGCAATATTCCAATATCCAGTACAGCCGCAACATGACCTCTCAACTCCTGTACTCAATACTCTGACTAATAAAGGAAAGCATACCAAATGCCTTCTTCACTATCTTATCTACCTGCAATTTTACTTTCAAGGAGCTATGAACCTGTACTCCAAGGTTGCTTTGTTCAGCAACACTCCCTCGGATTTTACCATTAAGTTTATAAGTCCTGCTAAGATTTGCTTTCCCAAAATGCAGCAACTCACATTTATCAAAATTAAACTCCATCTGCCACTCCTCAGCCCATTGGCCCATCTGATCAAGATCCTGCTATAATCTGAGGTAACCTTTTTCACTGTCCAGTACACCTCCAATTTTGGTGTCATTGTAAACTTACTAACTGACATACTGTAACTGTTACAGGTTATGTTGATTTGGTGTACTTTGCTAATGATAGCGAAAGTACTGATTGTATCTAAAGTATGTAATTACTGGCTTCATACTTGCTTTCAATCAATTAATAGAGTCTTGGGATTACTGTCTCTATGATATAAGATGGGGGTTTGCTAATCCTGAAATTAAATCACAGTTTGAGCTGGTCTTTGACAACTTTTCAATTCTTTTCTCGGTCTTGCTGATCCTCCACAGAAAGACCGGAAATGTCAATTCCGTAAACCCTTCCCTTATTGTTTATTTACTGGTCTTACTTCTTCTTTATCTTCTTTTTTTCCCCGATATTGCTTCTCTGTCTTTTAACTTATCTTGTTGCTGCTTCTTTTTCTTGTCTATTCCCTTTAAGAATGTTGATTTGGGAATTACAGCTTTGGCGTTTAAACATTGCACACCTGCAGTTGCAGGAATCCACCTGTAGGGGTATTGTTGCCAATTAGACAGAAGATTTTAATTAAAAAAGACATCAATTTGGAGATAAAAATGGTGGATCAAACAAGGTTGGCATACAGGTAAGCATTTTCAGAAAATAAAACAATGTTTTAGAGTTTATAAAACTTTATTTTCTGTTAACAGAGTAGCATTTCCAGCACCATTTAATTGGCTTTTTGAAAATAATCAGAGATGTATGGTCTCAGGTTTTATTTGTTGAAGAGTGCCGAACAAAGGTAGAGTATTCACTACCTGAGGAAATGTTCTGTAATTATCAGCTTTGATTGCATTTTCAATGTTAGCCCTTTTAATTTTCAGCAAATCACCGTTAAACTCTTTGAATTTAAAAGGAGTTAAATTTGAATCAGCAACAAATTAGTGCTGTTTTCTGGATAGTGAATACTGTATTGATGTATCCGTGCAGCTGTCTGTACTCACAGAGACTGAGATTGTTGATTGTCTGAAATCTTTGTATTCAGAGCTGTATTGCAGTTGGTCTTCAATTAGTTTTTAAGATCTCTACCATTGCGATCTTTTTTTCTCTTTGATGCTCATCATTGCTGACCATTCTGCATTTTTTGCCACCAATAAGGCTCATTAACTGAAGAAGCAATGTTTCTGCTTTTCTTTGTAACATAAGGATCTAGACATGGATAACATGCTATTGAAAGATCAAACAGACACTTATTACAACTGTCTATTATATTTAATGATTGCATTCACAAGTGTATAAATTTCTGGGCTGAAATTCAGCCACAGAGAAGCGTACGGTGCTAGTAGCACCTCATACTTTAAGTGATCCAAATTAAAATTTTATTCAATACTTTTATCCCCTCAGGTCACATGCTTTAAGGATATTGTGATCATATTTCTGAAAGGCATATTATCATACTGATGGTGAAACTTAGCATAGTATTTCTTTTTGCTTCACAATATTGTATTTAACTGCTAAGCTTCATCTCAAAGGACAGAGTCATAGAGATGTACAGCATGGAAACAGACACTTTGGTCTTACCAGATGTCCAGATGTCCTAAATTGATCTTTTACCTAGTCCCATTTGCCAGCATTTGGCCCATATCCCTCTGAACTCTTCCTATTCATATACTCATCAAGATGCATTTTAAATGTTGTAATTGTACCAGCCTCCACCACTTCCTTCGACAGCTCACTCCATACATGCACCACCCTCTGTGTGAAAAAGTTGCCCCTTAGGTCCATTTTAAATCA
>NW_025203989.1:7996-9000 GCF_004010195.1 Chiloscyllium plagiosum
AGGACGGGGGGGGGTGAGGACGGGGAGGGGGGGGGGTGAGGGTAACGTTTAAACTCAGGCTCCTGCCACAATCAGGCCCGAAATCTACTGCGAACCTCGTCCTGTCATTTCCAACAACTCAATCACTCCCACTCCATCAGAGAGTTTACTTTGTCCATGATCATCCCATTACCTCCGCTGTTTCTCATCCTCTATCTCCTTTATCTTCTTAACGACAAAAGACCGAAAAATCTCCTCAATGTTGGTCGCCATGGCGCTTCTGCAGCCCGAGGCCTCGCACAGTGAGCATGCGCTGGCCTCCTCCAAACCACCGGGGGAGGAATACCTGCTCTGGCCTCCTCCTAACCACCAGGGGGAGCACTACCTGTTCTGGCCACTTCCCAGCCACCAGGGGGAGCACTACCTGCTCCGTCCTCCTCCCAGCCACAAAGCGGAGCATTACCTGCTCTAGCCTCCTCCCAGCCACCAGGGGGAGCACTACCTGATCTGGCCACCCAATCACCACAGCGGGAGGAGTACCAGCTCTGACCACCTCCTTGCCACTAGGGAGTGGTAGCTGAGGAAACACTACTTGCTCTAAAGTCCTCCACCATTAGGGGGAGCAGCAAGGTTTTATATTAGGAGCTTTGTACTGAAATGTCTGAGGAGAAATAGAAGTGAATTAATGCTCAGGAAGAGAATTATTCTGCTAGAATCGTATAATCAAACAGTACAGAACAGGTTTCTCGTCCAATCCTGCATTACTGTTTTGGTAGAAATAGGCTCGAAGAACAGCTAATGAACTTTCCAACTAAAGGGAATATTTTGAGGGACAAATCATAATATTTAAGAACAGCTAATAGTTTAATATTTTATGAAGACTAGCGCATTTCAAGTTCCAGTTGCTGAGATATACACGCAGAGTGGTGCGTCGAGGCTAAACAGGGAAATGCTCAATAGGCAAAATGTTCATTCAGGAAGGCACTGGACATATCAAGAAACAATTTGGGAGTATGCAGATTGCT
>NW_025203990.1:0-1192 GCF_004010195.1 Chiloscyllium plagiosum
ACAGCTATAAAAGGTAGATATTGTAATTGTGATAGTAAGCAAGCTTTAAGGTACTTGGAGGTGGGATTGAGTATCATTGAAGGTCAACTACCACAAAAGATGGAGATCCTAGGAATGATGAGGGCAGTTTGTCGAGCTGGAAAGGCACAACAGGTCAGGCAGCATCGGAGGAGCAGGAAAGTCAACCTTTCGGGCAGGGACCCTTATTCTGACCAGCTGTGCTGCTCCAGCTCCTCATTTCATCAACTTCAGCCTTAGTCATTTACTGTAGCTGATTGGTTATTTTCCCTATTGTGAATCATGTACTCTACTGCAGACCTGCTCCCATGGTTTGTCAGCTTCTGCACCAGATCTCATGTTCTGCAGTCTAGAGCCTAGGTCTGCCTCAATGCTATAAATAACTTTAAAATGAGGCTTGGTGGAAAATGGCTAGGATCCAGTGGACAGAATTAATAAGAAATTATGAAGTGTTGAAGACAGTGAACGAACAAGGAATTTTAGTCAAAATAATCAGAGAAAAGACAGAGGTAAGGAAGAGCATATCTTAAGAGGAAATGGACCAATATAATTGTGGAGAAAAGCTTTCAAACACATGCAGGAAAAAAGAGACAATTATCCTGGATATCTTAAAAATTGAAGGAAGCTCCTGGACAATGAAGAGAGAGGTATAGCTGAGAGACAAAAAGGACTATGATCAATGAGTTTACCCTCAGGCAGAGCACACGGGATGATTTAAAACAGAGACTATGCAGCCTCAGGCTGCCCAGCTGGTGTTTCTAGGTGAAAGTGAGGACTGCAGATGCTGGAGATCAGTGTCAAGATTAGAGTGGGGTGCTGGAAAAGCACAGCAGATTAGGCAGCATCCGAAGAGCAGGAAAATTGACATTTCGGACAAAAACCCTTATTTAGGAATGAGGCAGGGAGCCTCCAGGGTGGAGAGATAAATGGGAAGGGGGTGGGGCTGGGGAGAAGGTAGCCAAGAGTACAATAGGTGGATAGGGGTGGGGATGAAGGTGATAGGTCGGAGGGGAGGGTGGAGCGGATAGGTGGGAAGGAATATAGGCAGGTAGGACAGGTCATGGGGACATTGCTGAGCTGGAAGGTTGGAGCTGGGGTGAGGTGGGGGAAGGGGAAATGAGGAAACTGTTGAAGTCCACATTGATGCCCTGGGGTTGAAGTGTTCCGAGGCGGA
>NW_025203990.1:7214-9000 GCF_004010195.1 Chiloscyllium plagiosum
TGCTTGTTGAGACGGGAGCTGATGTGGAGGTCGGTGAAGTTGTTGAGCTCAATGTACTTGCAGTGGAAGTTTCTGTTGCTGAATAAGGTCACATTAGTATTAAGGTAACTGAAGAGACTTGATCAAGATGTGAAAGACTTTGAACAAAATGCTGTTGGCGATTGTGAAATTTGTTGTGAATGGTGTAGGAACTGTTGTGTGAATTGTTGTAACTTTAATAAAGCGTCTTGCAGATGTTGGGGGAGTTGTGATTGTGATGGCAGGAGATGATATACACACTTGTGTTTCTGTGGTTGACTGTGTAATTACATTCATAGTTGCTGTGGTGCATAGAAAAGTTGATGAACTGAATGTGGTGCAAAAAAACCATGAATGAAATTGAATCCCGGCATTACAGATTCATAGATTCTGGTGTGGTGCAACATGCTGATTAGCCTGACACTATCATACTGCAAAGCAGGTATCAGTAAATTGCATTTGCACATGCTTCTACTCTGCAGAAATCACCTCCTTGTCAACAAGCAATATTCCTCAACTGCACCTTCATTCTGCATTGTAAGACTTGCCGGAGATCGTGTGATGTCCAAAAGGTGCAATAGAGAAGGGAGCAATCATACTCACCAGTTGTCGTGGGGATTGATGTCAATGTTGTTCCTTCAGATGATGATGATTGTGTGGAGCTTGCGGTAGATGTCTCTGCTGCTGTGGTTGTTGAAGCAGAAGCCGATGTAGATGTCAGAGCTTCTGTGGATGGCTGTGAAGTTGCAGTCGATGATTCTGCCACTGTGATGAAAATGTATTTACACGGTTATTAGGAAACAGACTTGGAGGAAGCAATGTGTAAATGTTTGAACAGAGATTGTACTCCGAGTACTTTTCACAGATATATTGCCAGATACCATGAGAGATAACATGACTTGTTGTTAAGTCTCACAGACAACCCAGGATGTTGCCTAATATGGTCTCTGGTCAAAAACAACGAGCAATACGCAACCTAAATGCAGAGTTGGTTTTAGTATCGATTTTTTCATCTTTAAGTCGTTCAGAAGTGTTTGTAAAAGCAATCTTCAAAGGTGTGCTTTTGTATACCCACCAGGTGTTGAAGAAACCACTGGAGTGACCTTGGATTCTTCAGTTGTTGAAACTTCAGTCAAGGACAGTGTTGGTGTTGATGATATTGCGTTTGTTGAGACACCAGCTGATGTGGAGGTCAGTGAAGTTGTTGGGCTTGCAGTGGAATTTTCTGTTGTTGCAAAAGATCACATCATTATGAATTCAACTGCAATGAATCGATTCAAGATATGAAGGATTTTATAGAAAACGCTGCAAAACTTGTTGTGAATGGTGCAGGGATTATTGTTGTGTGAATTGTTGGTGACTTACAAGAGCACCCTGCAGACGTTGGGGGACCTGTGGCTGTGGTGGAAAGTCATGATGTCTAGGCTTGTACTTCAGTGGTTGATTGTACAATTACAATGAATCTTGCTGTTGTCCATGAAAAAGATGACAAACTGAATGAAGTACACTAAACCATGAGAGAAACAGAACCTAAACATGACAGATTCATCGATTCTGGTGTCATGCAACATGCTGAATAGCCTGACACGATCATACTGCAAAGCAGGTATCAGTAAATTGCATTTGCACATGCTTCTACTCTGCAGAAATCTCCTCCTTGTCAACAAGCAATATTCCTCACCTACACCTTCATTCTGCATTGTAAGACTTGCCGGAGATCGTGTGATGTCCAAAAGGTGCAATAGAGAAGAGAGCAATCATACTCACC
>NW_025203991.1:0-834 GCF_004010195.1 Chiloscyllium plagiosum
ATTCTGCTTCCCATTCCACCAATGCCTTGCTTTTAGAGTTTTGATCTTTTTGTTGAAAGTTATTCATCAAATCATCTCTCCCTGTCTGCTTCAAATCCTTCACTTCCAACTCTCTAACTCTGGCCTCTTGGGCATTGCCCATTTCCTTCATCCCACCATTAACCACTGGCTCTTCAAGTGTTTAAGGGTTAAGGTCTGGAAAATACCCTCCCAAAATTTCTTCAGCTTCCTACCTTTAGAACATGTATAGAACATAGAACGTTACAGCGCAGTACAGACCCTTCGGCCCTCGATGTTGCGCCGACCTGTCATTCCAATCTGAAGCCCATCGAACCTACACTATTCCATGTACGTCCATATGCTTGTCCAATGACGACTTAAATGTACTTAAAGTTGGCAAATCTACTACTGTTGCAAGCAAAGCATTCCATACCTTTACCACTCTCTGAGTAAAGAAACTACCTCTGACATCTGTCCTATATCTATCACACTTCAATTTAAAGCTATGTCCCCTCGTGCTCGCAGTCACCATTCTTGGAAAAAGGCTCTCCCTGTCCACCCTATCTAACCCTCTGATTATCTTATATGTCTCTATTAAGTCACCTCTCAACCTTCTTCTCTCTAATGAAAACAGCCTCAAATCCCTCAGCCTTTCCTTGTAAGACCTTCCCTCCATACCAGGCACATCCTGGTAAATCTCCTCTGCACCCTTTCCAAAGCTTCACATCCTTCTTATAATGCGGTGACCAGAACTGTACACAATACTCCAAGTGCAGCCGCACCAGAGTCTTGTACAGCTGTAGCATAACCTCATGGTTCCGGAACTCGATCCCT
>NW_025203991.1:1474-4585 GCF_004010195.1 Chiloscyllium plagiosum
CAGTCTGACCTATCACCCTCACCTTGACCTCTTTCTACCTATCACATTTCCGACGCCCCTCCCTACCTTTTATCTTAGCCTGCTGGACAAACTTTCCTCATTCCTGAAGAAGGGCTTATGCCTGAAACGTCGATTCTCCTGTTCCCTGGATGCTGCCTGACCTGCTGCGCTTTTCCAGCAACACATTTTCAGCTCTAAATTCCATCCAGCCCACGGGGACTTATCTATTTTCACACTCTGCAGGATTTCTAACACCTCTTCCTTGTGAACCTCAATCCCACCTAGTCTAGCAGCCTGTATCTCAGTAATCTCCTCGACAACATTGTCGTTTTCTAGAGTTAATACTGTTGAAAAGTATTCATTTAGTGCTTTTCCTATCTCCTCTGACTCCACACACAACTTCCCACTACTATTCTTGATTGGCCCTAATCTTACTCTCGTCATTCTTTTATTCCTTAAATACTTATAGAAAGCCTTAGGGTTTATCCTGATCCTATCCACCAACAACTTCTCATGTCTCCTTCTGGCTCTTCTGAGCTCTCTCTTTAGATCTTACCTGGCTACCTTGTAACCCTCAAGCGCCCTAACTGAGCCTTCACATCTCATCCTAACATAAGCCTTCTTCGTCTTGACCAGAGATTCCACTTCCTTTGTAAACCAGTGCTCCCGCGCTCTACAGCTTCCTCCCTGCCTGACAGGTGCATACTTACCTAGGACACACAGGAGCTTTTCCTTGAATAAGCTCCACATTTCTAATGTGCCTGTCCCCTGCAGTTTCCTTCCCCATCCTATGCTTCCTAAATCTCGCCTAATCACATCGTAAATGCCTTTCCCCCAGCTGTAACACTTGCCCAGTGGTATACACCTATCCCTTTCTATCACTAAAGTAAACATAACAGAATTATGATTGCTATCACCAAAGTGCTCACCTACTTCCAAGTCTAACACCTGGCCGGACTCATTACCCAGTACCAAATCTAATGTGGCTTCGCCCCTTGTTGGCCTGTCTACATACTGTGTCAGGAAGCCCTCCTGCACACACTGGACAAAAACTGACCCATCTTTAGTACTCGTACTATAGTGTTCCCAGTCAATATTTGGAAAGTTGAAGTCCCCCATGACAACTACCCTGTCTCTCTCACTCCTATCGAGAATGATCTTTGCTATCCTTTCCTCTGCATCTCTGGAACTATTCGGAGGCCTATAGAAAACTCCCAACAGGGTGACCTCTCCTTTCCTGTTTCTAACTTCAGCCCATGTTACCTCAGTTGACGAGTCCCCAAACATCCTTTCTGCAACTGTAATACTGTCCTTGACCAACAATGCCACACCTCCCCCTCTTTTACCATCTTCTCTGTTCTTACTGAAACATCTAAATCCTGGAACCTGCAACAACCATTCCTGTCCCTGCTCTATCCATGTCTCCAAAATGGCCACAACATCGAAGTCCCAGGTACCAATCCATGCTGCAAGTTCACCCACCTTATTCCGGATGCTCCTGGCGTTGAAGTAGACACACTTCAAACCAACTTCTTTCTCTGCTTAAAACTTAGCTCTGTAAACAAATATTTGATTACCTATCCTAATATACATTAAATGGTTACATCTGATGAGACCACAATTGCAAAAGCATATAGAAATGTGCAGCATACAAAGATGCATTCATGTTGATGTCAGGACTTCTTAACAAATTATTGATTTTCCATTGGGATATAACACATTAACCATTGAAGATATAAGCACACCCAGGTTGCTTTTAATATCACTTTTAATCAGTACATTTCTACCTATTATGTGCACAATTTCCTCCCACCTTACAAGTCCTAAATATTTGCCTATAGTAAATTACTCAAATATGCTATGTTGAAGTTGTTTTTAAGCCTTGTGTTGGTCGTGGGATTGCTGGTAAGACCAACAGTTTTTGGCCATTCCTAATTGCCTTTGAATCGATTGGCTGTCTAGCCATTTCAAAGGGCAGCTAAGAGTCAGATTTCTGTCAGTCCGGAATACATGTGGAACAAACCAGTTAAAGAAAATGGATTTCTTTTCCTGCAGAGACATTAGTGCATGATATGCACTTTTACAATAATCAACAATGGTTACATGGTTGACATCATACCAGCAGATTTTATTGAATTCAAATTTCACTATCTGTCCTGGTGGGATTCAAACCCATGTCTCTAAAACATTAGAGCTGAAAATGTGTTGCTGGAAAAGCGCAGCAGATCAGGCAGCATCCAGGGAACAGGAGAATCGACGTTTCAGGCTTAAGCCCTTCCTGAAGAAGGCTTATGCCCGAAACGTCGATTCTCCTGTTCCCTGGATGCTGCCTGACCTGCTGCGCTTTTCCAGCAACACATTTTCAGCTCTGATCTCCAGCATCTGCAGACCTCACTTTCTTCTCTAAAACATTAGCCAAGTTACAGGGGTTTAGTGGTTCAGTGACATTACCACTATGCCACATTTTACATTTGGTAGTTTACTGATGTTGCTCATGAATGAGCAACGTTTGAATAAACACAGCAAATACGATTGCGAAAACATCAACATTTCCAATGAATTTCTTCCTGTGAGTACTGTCATAGTGTAGTGCTGACTGAATTTAGATTCCAAAGTCATTATTCATGGTGATTGTACTTGGCTGATGTCAACAAATGTAAACCAATTAGAGAGGCTTGACATGATTCCTGTCATTGATAGAAGATCAAGGAAGGAGAGTGGGGAAAGGAATATAAATTTGTATTCGTGCCCTTGATTCTCAGTTTCTTAGGTTACTCAATGCATTGCTTTTAGAGGAAGGGCACTTTCTGAAATACTTTATTCCAACAGGATGTACATGTATTTGGAAAGGCAAGGACTGATTAGGGATAGTCAACATGGCTTTGTGCATGGGAAATCATGTCTCACAAACTTGATTGAGTTTTTTGAAGAAGTAACAAAGAGGATTGATGAGTGCAGAGCAGTAGATGTGATCTATGTGGACTTCAGTAAGGCGTTCGACAAAGTTCCCCATGGGAGACTGGTTAACAAGGTTAGATCTCACAGAATACAGGGAGAACTAGCCATTTGGATACAGAACTGGCTCAAAGGTAGAAGACAGAGGGTGGTGGT
>NW_025203991.1:8009-9000 GCF_004010195.1 Chiloscyllium plagiosum
TCCTCATTCCTAAAGAAGGGCTCATGCCCGAAACGTCGATTCTCCTGCTCCTTGGATGCTGCCTGACCTGTGCTTTTCCAGCAACACATTTTCAGCTCTGATCTCCAGCATCTGCAGTCCTGACTTTCTCCTATGCATTTCCATTGGTTTGCTATTAAGAGGGTAAATTTTAAGTTTAATTAAATTATGTACTTGGTTACTTATACAACTGTGAATACATTTTAATTGAGCAAAAGATCTTAGATTTTAAAATTTTTGCACTGTTGACATTGAGATTGAAGAACTGAAATTAAGTCAGTTGCTCTTGTTGACATTCTGATCTGAAGTTAATTGCGTAAATAATAGAGGGTAAATTTTAAGTTTAATTAAATTATGTACTTGGTTACTTATACAACTGTGAATACATTTTAATTGAGCAAAAGATCTTAGATTTTAAAATTTTTGCACTGTTGACATTGAGATTGAAGAACTGAAATTAAGTCAGTTGCTCTTGTTGACATTCTGATCTGAAGTTAATTGCGTAAATAATATTTATTATGCTCTCCTTCTGCAGGGTCTTGTGACTAATTTTGAAATTTTCAGAATGAGAGAAAAGCAGGTTCCTGTGGATGTAGTGGAAATGAAAGGTAGGTTATTGCAAATTGACCTCTGTCTTTATTGAACTTCTTGCTGGAGGTTGACAACCATAATTGACATTTCTGTTGAATTTCATCTGATCGTATAGAGTTGGTAATTGGGTGTTTTTCTTCCCTCAATTAGCTTCCAGGGTGAATTTGAGTGTTTCATGGTTTGATAATGGATTACTTGAAAATGGCTATTAAATGTTTCACATCGTTGAAAGAAGAACAAGTCTGACATTGAAGCTTCAGGCGTGATTGGCAGGGTGGAGGGGAATGTAAGACATGAGGCTGTTGTATTATTTATAAAAGTATAAGGTAATGAAGGAGCATGTCTTAGGCATATGGGATGCTTGCCTTCATTAGTCAGGGTA
>NW_025203992.1:0-9000 GCF_004010195.1 Chiloscyllium plagiosum
GCTAAATTGCCCGTAGTGGTAGGTGCAGGGGTAAATGTGGGGGAATGGGTCGTGGTGGGTTGCGCTTCGGCGGGTCCGTGTGGACTTGTTGGGCCGAAGGGCCTGTTTCCACACTGTAAAGTAATCGAATCTAATCTATAAGGCAAAGAAATTAATTAACAAAACATACCATCCTTCTCATTTTGTATTCATGAGAAGGCGAGAAAGTGGTAAGTACTCTTGATGAGAAGGAGCTGGATGTCCTTGGTCATCAACACTGACATAATTCATACGGAGCAGGAAGGAATCAGCACAGTAAACGTGTGGTGTCCTTCATGCAAAGTGATTAAAGTATAAGAGTGAAGACACCTTCCTGCAGTTGTAGAGTGTTATTGAGACATTACTTTGGTCACTGTGAACAGATTTTCTCTCCATTATAAAGAATGATCTCCTTGCTACAGAGAGACAGTCTAAAGGAGTTACATCACACTAATCCCTGCAGTGATGGTACCATGAGGAGAGTGTGAAGGAAATGAGTCTTTAATCTGTAATGCTACAAAAGAGTAAAAGCTGATTGCATTAAAACTTGAGCGTTATGGACCAACATTCATTATTCCCAAAACAAATACAAAATGTTTTCCACGATGCATGTCTTTACATTTGGGCAATATATAGATAGGAAAGGTTTAGAAATTACGGAAGGTGCAGGGAAGCAGGGTGAGCATGGATGAACATTTTGGTCAACATGAACCAGTTTGGGCTTAAGGGCCTGTCTCCATGCAGTACGATTCTATGAAACTATGACAGATTATGTAGCTCTGTGGATCCCCCATGTTGGTTGCGAGAGAGCTCCAGTTTCTGAATGAACTCTCATCGTCTCAAAGTGCAGTTGATGTGTGCCCCTGTATTGAACGTGATGTTCTTCACAAATCTGTCAGCAGTCACCCTCTGATACTGTTAATCATTCCCACCAGCTTCTGATCTCCATACAGAACACTATCCTGTCTTCTACAGCACAAATCTAGTCTTTTTTTTTTGTAAAAGGTATTCCTTGGCTCAAGGAGACCGTGTCCTTGTCGTCTTTCAGAGGGGCAATAAAACAGGACCTAACTCCGGTGAGTCTGGTTTGGTACATAGATGAAAAGGATTTCCAGAGGCCTTCTGCTTACATGTAAACAGAAGAGACTTTAGGCCAAATTGGTTATGCCTTTGAAGGGACCGAGATAACGAAAGAGGCGTGGTCAGCTCTTTCAGCTGAACTCGCGGTGCTGAGCAGTTTTCAGTTGTGTGTTAAGTGGGAAGCTCAACAGGGAGCTGTGTGGAAACCCTCTCTCTTTTCTGCTCTTCAACTTCAAACTGCAAGCATGTCTTCCATTTCTACTGGGTTTTAAAGGGAATTTGCTTATTTGGACTGTTGTGTGTATTCTGAACAGTACAATTAAGTCTAGCTGGTTAGGTTGAATTTTGTCGGGGTTCTTTATTCTGTTCTTTGTTTTTCATTGTATAATTTTGTGAATATAAAGGTTTTGTCTGTATTAAAATTACGTATACAACCTAGCTATCTTACTCCGGGTAATTTTGCATTGAAACTTACCAAAACAAGTTGCAAAGTTATGGTCTTAGCTGTCTGCTTAAGAATGTTTTAAGTGGTCTAGTCGGCTCCATAACATATTGGGGGCTCTGCGGTATTTTAAAGAGGGAGTGGTAGGTGCTCGTGTCTTTACATCGGGTATTGGTTTCATTGAGAAGACAAAGCTTAGGATAATAATTGGGTCTTTCACTCGCCAAAAGTTTTCTGGATGTAGGCACAGTGACTTTGGAAGTTTTACAATAGGTGAATGAGACAAAGTTGCAAGAATTAGCAGCGAAGCTGGAATTAGAACTGACTGCTTCTTTGAGGAAACGAGAGATAATTACATCAGGAGATAATCAATTAATCTTGCTGAAGAAACCATCAGAATGTACAGAGCTAGCAAGAATTCAGTTGCAAATGAAGCGGCATGAGTTAGTGGCGAGGGATAAGGAAAGGGCAGCAGAAATGAAACAGTTTGAATTACGATTAAAAGCAGAAGAGGGGGGAAAAAGACAGAGCAGCAGAACAGAGAAAAAAAGACAACAGCAGAAGAGATACAAAAAGAGAGAGCATCAGAGGAGGAAGAAAGACATAGCTTTTGAACAGCAGAAAAAAACTAACACTTAAAAAGAAAAGACAGCGTAAAAGGCTGGAGTTAAAGGCTGAGGTTACAATTAGCCAATAAGAGAGTGAGGATGAGCAAGACATTGGGAGTCAGAAGCCTAGTGAGAATCTGTTTAAGTATGTTCAAGCAGTGCCTAAATTTGATGAGAAGGATGTGGAAGTCTTTTTAAAATCATTTGACAAGGTGGCTAAACAAATGCAGTGGCCAGAGGGAGTCTGATATCACTGTACCTAATGACCACACTTTCTCATGTGCTCGGGCCTCTGCAAGAAACGGCAGCAAGAACAGGCTGTTTAGTCCTTCAGTCATGCTCAGCTGTTCAGCCTGATCACAAAGATCAGTCTGTGATGTTAACTCTCACATTCCAGCCTGCCCTTATTGAGTACAGTACCATACAGCATTGACTGAAATGGAGAGCAGCTCACCGAGACACAACTAGCTTTAGCACAACTCTCGAGAAACTTCACTCTGAACGTTGCGTTAATTTCATCATCGGTTTGCAGGTCTGTAACTTGGAATATACTCTGCCCTCCCTTTTGCAGGTTGGATGCTCGATGTCCTTATCGGGCAATATCTGAACATTACCCAACACTGTTGTTTAATTACTGAGAATGTGGCACTGAAGGATTACCACAGAAAGGCTTTCACTGACGTGGTAAGTGCACGTGCCTTCCACTTTATTCTGAATATTTCCCTCCTTAAAAGCTACTGATTGTTTTTGTTTTCTCTCAGGAGTTTTCTTTACAGCTGCAACTTGTGGGTAAGGGCTTTTAAGGATTTAGGAATGAAGGACTTCCATTTCACAAGCCACCATCAATGACAACCAACAGAGAGTTTCCTCTAGGCTATCTCCACCCAGCACTCCTGTGACAGGGTTTGATGCAGAGCAAAGCTGCCTCTACACTGTTGTTCAATTTAATCTGGTTCACCACCATCCTCAGAAGAACATACACCTCAGTTCCAATACATTTGCCCTGTACGTTGTGAGAAACAGCCATATCGGAAGGTTCTGTGTTTCACATCCAATGTAGTGCAGTGTTAATTGACATGAACATTTTGCATTGGCTTCTTAAAACCTGCAGACAGGAATCTTTATTGTATTGAGGCATTGCTTGGTGGTAGCGCTTAGTTTCTCTGTCATAGGATGGGGATGGCATTCACTTATAGTCCCCTTCTATGTGATTCTTCAATTTTATTTTCTCTAATTAAAGGAATTATTCAGAATTCGCAGGGGTAGGAACAAAGAGAGAGACACAGCGTAAAAGGCAAGTGTTCACCTATATGGTGACTGTCAGGCGTTGACGCATCAGTAATGGCTCTCTGTCTTGTGCAGGTGCTGGATGTGATCTTGTCAGAGCTGAGTGAACACATGGATGAAGACCTGGCCGATCTCTTCCAGTATGAACAGCAAATGGAGGAGAGAAACTTAATCGCAGACGGTGGTTATCAGAGGGTCTAAGATGGAGGGGTGTCCGAGATGGGGTGGTGGTGTTATTGGGATGTCTGAGACAGGGGCAGTAGTGTGTGGGTCTACAGTTTTAAATCATTATATTTTTGCAATTTATCTTTTGAACTTTATGTAAACAAGAAGTCTCACTTTGTAAACATTGACTTAACCCAAAAGTGGTTGTGATTTGATGTCAAACTAGTTAATTATGTAGATGTATTTTATAACTATGAATTTTTTTTAGCTTGTTTCTAATGATTTCAAACATAGCTGATATTTTAACTTGGTATTTTCCCCTCTGCCCCTATGTTTACATAAGAATTCTTTTGGCATCGTTTAAAAAGAGGAGTTGACCTAACTGTATTGATCCTGATTACCCTTGTACTGCATGATGGAGAATAACTAGCCTTCCATGGTGTGGCCAGTGAACTAGAGTTTTACTTGATAAGCAGGGTACAGGTGGGAGACATTATCATGGATTGGTCAACAAACTGATATAGGTTTTGGTAAGTCTGCGAGGGATAACACTCCTGCTTTGATCAGACCTTCTGTTTCGAGAAACTCTTACGGAAGTCTTGAACTTGGATGAAGCAAGTTGGCAAACAACTTCCTGAATTCACTGCCGCAGCCGGATTGGAGGAGGGAAGTGTCTGCCCAGAGTATCCAGCCCCAAGAACCGTTCTGTGGGGACTTGGTCTAATCTTTGCCAAAAGTTGTTTTAGTATTTTAGACACTTGACTTGGACAGACTAATTTAGGGTTCTTTTTACCATGTTGGATCATGGTTAGACTGGTTTGGGGTTCACAGATTCCTACAGCGCCCTTCAACCCGTTAAGTCTGCACCAACATAATGACCACTAAAAGTACGCTAATCCCTATTTCCTGCATGTGTCCCTTATCTTTGAACGTGATGATACTTGAAGTACTCACCCAATTTTTTTTTAAAAGGTTGTAAGATTTCCAGCCTCCACTCCCTTCCCAGGCAGTGCATTCCAGATTCCCACCATCTACTGAGTGAAAATGTTTTCTTCTCAAATCCTCTCTCTATCTGTTACGTTACCCTAAAACTATGCCCTTTCATCTTGATGCCTCAACCCAGGGGAACAGCTGATGTCTCTTCAGTCTGTCCATACCCCTCATAACGTTATTTGAATCATGTCCCCCCTCAGTCTTCTCTGCTCTAGAGAAAACAAACCAACCCTTTGTAGTCTGTCTTTGTAGTCTCAGTTTCTCCATCCCTGGCAACGTCCTGGTGTCCCCTCCAGTGCTAGCCTTCCTATATTGAGATTCAATGTTTGTGCTATGACGAAGTTGCATTTCTTACTTTATACAAGGTCTTCTGTTTCCTTTAAATTATCTTCCCTTCTTCCTTTTGTAATAATTTAGCGTTTAACATTTCACTCTTGTTGTAACATCATATCTAATAAAATGGTTGTACTAACAAGTTCCAGGGAATTGTCACTCATTCCTGTGACATCCTGAATAATGTTCTTAATCTGAGGGAGAATCTCCAAGGAATCTGTCCTCCGGCTGGAGGTGGAATATTGGGCTGACACAGCCAGTTAGGATTGCTTTCTTACATCTGGCCTGTGGATATTGGTCAAAAGACGGTTTTTACCTTTTAGAATTAATAATGTTGCCTCCAGTGAAAAAACTGTTCAAATCCACTTGAACTTTGAATTAAGCTCCTTCACTTTTGGTGTTTGGTGCACAAAATTGAGAATGGTTTGGAAATGATAAGAGCCCACTTGACCATTCAGACTTTAAACTGCATTTACTAGTTTACCCATTATCAGTCACATCTACAATGAAGGTAGCACACAGTTATCACTGGTACGTCCAGTCCTTTGTTATCGTAGCTAATCTTTACAAAGAGAATTGATAGCCTCAGAATAGAAGTAGGCACAACTCTTCCTGAAATGGCTGATCTCCAACTTCAGTGAAATGGCAGCTCACTTGGACCCCCACAATTCGAGGGAAATGTCAGAATTTTGTTTTCTTTGGTATCATACAATTACCACAAAGAATATAAGTTATGAAATCCAGTTTTTTATTGTTCACCTTGAAGGGCATCAGAGATTTGTTGGCCAATGTTCCTTAAGATCTCGGGCACCCGTTGAAAGGCACTGGTAATAAAGTCCCTAAAAAAGAGAGAGAATAATTACTGCAACATCAGTGACAAAGTACAGAGGGTGCTTTACTCCATATGCCCAAAGCCTGTCCATCATCTACAAGGCACAAGTCAGGAGTCTGATGGAATAGAACATAGAACATTACAGTGCAGCACATGCTCTTTGGTCCTTGATGTTGCACAAATCTGAAGCCCATCTACCTACACTATTCCATTCTTGTTCATTTGTCTATCCAATGACCATTTAAATGCCCTTAAAGTTGGCGAGGCTACAACTGTTGCAAGCAGTGCCATGGCCCTACTACTCTGAGTAAAGAAACTACTGACATCTGCACCAAATCTTTCACCCCTCAATTTAAAGCTATGTCCTGTCGTGCTAGCCATCACCATCTGAGGAAAAAAGCTGTCACTGTTCACCCACTCTAACCCTCTGATTATCTTATATGTCTCACTAAAGCCACCTCTCAACCTCCTCTCTCACAAAAACAGCCTCAAATCTCTTAACCTTTCCTCGTAAGACCTTCCCTCCATACCAGGCAACAACCTAGTAAATCTCTGAACCCTTTCCAAAGCTTCCACACCCTTCTTAAAATGCAGTGACCAGAACTGCATGCAATACTCCAAGTGCAGCTGCACCAGAATTTTGTACAGCTGCAGCATAACCTCCTGACTCCAAAACTCAATCCCTCTACCAATAAAAGCTAACACACTGTATGCTTCATAACAACCCTATTAACCTGGGTGGCAACTTTCAGGGATCTATGTACATGGACATAGAGATTTCTCTGCTTATCTACAGTGCCAAGAATCTTACCATTTGTGCAGTACTCTGCATTCCTGTTACTCCTTCCAAAGTGAATCACCTCATACTTTTCTCTATTTGTCACCTCAGCCCAGCTCTGCAGCTTATCTACACCCCTCTGTAACCTACAACATCCTTCGGCATATCCACCGACCTTCGTGTCATCCACAAATTTACTAACTCATCCTTCTATGTCCTCATTCAGGCCATTATAAAAAATGACAAACAGCAGTGGCCCCAAAACGGATCCTTGTGGTATAGCATTAGGATGAACTCCAGGATGAACATGTCCCATCAACGTCCCATCTTCTTTCAGCTATCCAATTTCTGATCCACTTGCCTGGAAGGGTGCAGCTCCAACAACACGCCTGAAGCTTGACCCATCCGGGAAAAAGCAGCTGTTTGATTGGCACCTCACCCACTAGCATCCACTTCCTCCTCCACCGATGCTCAATAGTAGCAGTGTGTATGACCTTCAAGATGCTCTGCAGGAATTCACTAAAGATCCTCAGACAGCACCTTCCAAACTCGCGTCCATTTCTATCGGGAAGGACAAGGACGGCAGGTACATGGAATACCACCACATGCAAGTTCTCCTCCAAGACACCATCCTGATTTGGAAATATATTGCCCGTTCCTTCAGTGTCACTGGGTCAGAATCCAGGAATTCCCTCCCTAAGTGCATTGTGGATCAACCTACAGCACATGGACTGCGGCAATTCAACAAGGCAACCTCACCCCCACTTTCTCAACTGGCATCTAGTGAGGGATAATAAATGCTGGCTGGCCAGCCATGCCCAGATCCCATGAATTAATCTTTAAAAATCATATGTGCATACGAACTAACCTATGGAGGAGGCCATTCAGTCCCTCAGTCCTGCTCCACCATTCAAGAAGATCAGACTGATCAGATCAGTTCACATTCTATCCACTGCCCAATAACCTTTCGCTCTTTATGTATCAGGAATTTAACCACCTCGACCTTTAAATAGGTTAAAACTTCAATGTTTTCACTGCGCTTTGAAAAAGGGAGTTCCAAACAAAGACAACCCTCTGGTGAGAAAATAATTTTCCTGATCCTTCTCTTAAAAGGGTGACTGTTTATTTTTAAACTGACTCAAGTTCTATATTCTCCCAAAAGATTAAACATTCTCTTCACATGCATTCTCATGACACCACTCAGCATTGTACATGTTTGAATCGAGTTGCCTATTACTCTTCTAAATTCCAGTGCGTACAATCCAGCCTGCCCATTGGTCCTTGTTATCATTAGATAACAATGCCCACCCACCCCACCTGCTCCCCACTCCCAACCCATCCCCCCCCCCATTCCAGGAAATAATCTCGTAAACCTTCCTTGAGCTGCCTCCAATCCACATATATTTTACATTAGATAAGATGAGCAATGCTGTAGATAGTATTATAAATGTGGTCTCACCAGTGTCCTGTATAACTGAAGCAGTGCCTCCCAACTTGTGTATCCAATTTCACTCAGTAAAACATAACATTCAATTTGCTTTCCACTTGCAATTCATGCAAGAGAGTGCGTCATCTCAGCTCTGCAATCTCTCAGCATTTAAATAATTGGCTTTTTTAAAATTTTTCCTTCCAAAATGGACAATTTCACAATCTCTTTAAATCTGCAGCCACCTCTCTGACTTCACTGTCAGGTCATGGTTATTTATGTTAGCACTCTCAGTTTGTTTGTTTTTTAATATTAAGTGCATTTAGATACAAATCCTCTATTTTTGTCTTTTTATTATTTTTGTAGTCTTTAGCTTTACCCATTGAATCATTCTCAGATTATCTCTTGTTATCTCTGCCTGTCACAGTATATATATGATTTCCCATATTAATACTTTGTTGTCTTTCCTCACCTCTATTTGATTTACCAAATCTTTCTAACTTTTGATTCTTTAACTTAGTATTTAATTTACGACTTTCTCAACTTGCTTATTTACATGTTTTGCTAGAATGCTGGCCCAAACACATTTCAGATGTAGACCCAACTAATGGTGCAGCTCCCATTTTCCCCGGGAGTGATGCCAGTGCCCATGAACTGGAAACCATTTCTACCACAACAATCTTGAGCTACGCATTCATTTCTTTAATCTTATTTCTCCTGTACCTATTTGCACGTGGCTCAGGTAATGATCCAGAAATAACTGCCTGTGAGCTTCTGCTTGCTCAATCCCCCTCCCCCCATCTTACCCCAGTTCCAACCTGCCAACTCAGCACCATCCTCATGATCTGTCCTACCTGCCAATCCACTCCACCCTCCTCTCTGACCTATCACCTTTACTGCCACCTCCATCCACCAATTGCACTCTTGGTTACCTTCTCCCCAGCCTCAACCCCCTCCCATTTATCTCTCCATCCTGGAGACTCCCTGCCTCATTCCTGATGAAAGGCTTTTGCCCAAAATGTTGATTTTCCTGCTCCT